>NC_141605.1:11635361-11925361 GCF_047967505.1 Dipteris shenzhenensis
TCAGCTGCCTACCTTCAAAAACCACCCCTTCATGATGGCATTGTTGGGTGGCACAGACATCTTCGCGGCTAGGACCCTCATCCTTGTGTACATCTCCAAGATGCTTTTGCGAAGCTTCATGGTATCAATGGACAACTCCTAGACAATCATATGTTTGAACTTTTCCAACTTGAAAGTGCTTAAGAATTCCTCCCTTAGGTCTGTCTGAGTTTGGAAATAATCAGGGGAAACTGATTGTACCATACATCAGCAACATCCTCCAATGACGAGGGAAGATGTGAAGAAATGCATGCTTGTTCTCCACATCTTTAGCTCTACATGCCGTGAGGAATTTCCTTACATGAGCTTTCGTATCCTCATGGAGGTGGCCTTTGAACTTTTGAGTCTTCACATGGACCTTGTTGAGTAACTTGAGAAGTCTAGCTCTTTCTGCAAGACTGAGAACCACCATCCCCACCCCAGAGGCTAAAGCAGGTGCAAGAGTTAGAGAGCCTCCCGATGGAGCTGTAATGAGTGTGGGTGCTCTGGAGGATGAGGCAGAAGGAGGACCATAATGGGGAAGTCACTACTTATGTAGCCATAGAGGAAGTGCACACAGATGCTACTGCATACGCAGAGGACCTCAGAGTTGTAGAGGGAACGGGTGAGAACATAGAAGATGTGGGGGTTAAAGAGGATGGGAGAGCAGTTGGGAATGAGAGGGACGGAGTTGAAGTCATGGTAGGTAAAGGCATGGCCAGAGCAAAAGTACTCCCGAGTGGGATAGATGTAGAAGTAAGATTTGCTAGGAACCCGGAGCTATGCATAACCGATGGGATAGCGGCTTGACCAACAGATGTTGAGTCAGGAGAAGAGGGAGTTACCACTCCCGCAGAAGTGGTTGTTGATGAAGACATCATTGCAAGAGGAGGAGAGGGGTTGTCTTGACCTTGATGAGTCCCTGTAGAGCCTTCGTCCTTCGTACCTTCCTCTTTCACCCGCTCTCCACTTTGTACTTCTTCTTCTCCAGAGTTCGGATATGAGCACAATGGGTCCTGTTGATCTAAGTCAATAAGAGTGTCGATAAAGTTACTTGCTCTGGCTATTGCTCCATGGGCTCACTTTGTGCTTGCTCTGAGGACTTCGCGAATGAACTTCGCACGTAATGCTTCTTGTACCCAGTTTGGTCTGCCGGGAGTCTTTTCTCCACTCTCCTCAAATACCTCCTAGTTCTCTCACTAGCTCCTTCAAAGGTTTCATAACTACTCAGAATAAGACCTTTCTCTCTAGGACCCTAAACACACACTTCACTCATGCTATTGAACACCAGTGGTGTCGCACCGTGATTGCCATAAACTGTCTGAGGGGGGATTCCTACCGATTTTGGAAGTGTTACCGGAGGCCTAGGGCCACTGGTGTGAGGAGCAAGTAGGGAAGTGCCACTAGTGTCACCGATGGTGCATGCTGGACAGTGTTGTCAATGATAGAACGCACGAGGACAATGGTGCCACCGAGGGTGGGAGCGAGTGATGCAAGCATAGCAAAATAAAGTCACAAGAGCCATCCTTCAACATGAAGGCAAGAGAACTCAAGCCACATGACGCAAGGTCCATTATACCAAGTGAAGGGGGATAAAGAGGGAAATACATAGGGTGAAGGAGAGCTACAATTGCAAACAGAGATGGGAGATGGAGGGAAGTATAGTATTCATAGTAGAAGAGAAGTACACTAGTAGGACACCACAATGTTACACTAGGAGAGCTCACCTCCTTGTGACTCTCCTGTTCCCCTTACAATCCTCGAATGCCCCTTCCCCTCCTTTTCCCACACCTTCATCCCCTCAACTGCCTGTGGAGGGTCCCTTGCTAAGAATCTTATCCCGTTCTCCCCATTGGTGGTGGCTCTATCTCTCTTAGCCGTTCCATCTCCCCATTGGTGGTGACTCGCTAGCCTCCTCCGAGTTGGTGATATAATTACCCCATGTGCACCTCTCTGTGGTCCACTATGTGCCACTTAGCCCTTTGACTCTTATCGGTGTGCACTTATCTTCTCCATGGGCAGCTCCTGGCTGGCTGCCCCTCTGCACCACCATTCACATAGTTTTGAGATGATCACTTAGGTGGACTCGCAAAAGATCTCATGATGGTACACAAGTGACCATGGTTATCTCTAGTTGTAGTTGTCAACTGGTCGACATGGCGACAGTTGTCACCTTGTGAGCTCGCTGACATAGTTGTCACTTGGTTAACTCTCCAACATAGTTGTCACCTTGTCAGCTCGCCGACATAGTTGTTACCTTGTCAGCTCGCTGACATAGTTGTCATCTGGTCAACTCGCCGACATAGTTGTCACATGGTTGGAATGGCTTGAACTTGAATACCTGCAACAAGAACTGTAGTGGGCTGGGCCTCCATCGTGCCTGCGCTGGTCTATTGCTGCATCATGGGTGGCTCCTACATCTCTGGATTTGGCTGTATCCCTCTTTTTCGTCATCTCAGCTCCCTTGTCTATGCTACCCTCATGTCGGATCTCCTCCTCTACTATCTCGACATGCCCAGGAGCAGACTCGAATGCGTAGAAGTCTGTGACATGTAGCTGAGCTCAATCCAGCAGTGTCTCTGCTAAACATCTCTACCTCGCTCTGTGATCTGACGTAGAAGGGTCTCTCTATGACGCCTCATCTCCATCAAATAGAGACCGACGCAAACCTAGTCCTAAAAGTGAATCAATTTGGAGAGAGACCCGAATCCAAGGCTCTTCTGGAAGAGGCAGTGATAGCGTCCTAGGATCTCATAGTAAGCCGGAAAGGTGCATAAGAAATTCTCCTCCGTCTCTATCTCACCCAATGTGCATAGAGCCTAGGTGTGCTTGCTGCTCTCCTTGCCTCAATCCTCAGCTGATGGAATGAGACTTGCATCTGCCCGATGGCAATCCTAAGGGCATGTGAGACTCGCCTGACCTCCAAATACCGGGGTCTGATGATCACTCCATCCTGTGACACTCTCAAGAAGTGGTCACCATAGAGAGATGATATGATTGTATTAAAGTCCTTGTGGGATCTTTCTAAATCTACCCGATTACTATTAATTAATAGTGATCCCTTACATCCAATGAAAGAAAATATTACAAACTTGCTATGGCTGCTCCAGTACACACAGATGCTACAAGACGAATTCCATCAGCCACAAGTTCCTGAGCACAGATTACAGCAAAAGAATAAGTGTCCATAGACAATATGAACTGTTCAAGGCGAAGGAGTACCCGCACCCAAATAATAGGCACACTCTTCACTTCAAAGACATTTTGTTGCTTTCCTCAATAATGTTTCCACTAGTTAATGTGCCAAGACATGCTCAATAATGTTTCCACTTGAGAATGCACCAAGACATCTAAGTAGAGGCTAGCTACTCCACCAAGGCATTTTAAGTAGAGGCTAGCCTCCTAGAATCAACTATTGTAGGCTGTCTTCAAAGCATCTTGAGCGCTTCCAACAAGAAAGACAACTGCCACGAATACGATAACGAATTTCATTCAATGATAGTGGCATGATTACAAGTGACGTATGTGAGGGAAGCGGAAATCATTAGTAAAGGAGCACATTGGTGCTAAGGATACATCATACAATCATCCCATGAGCTCGAAAAACCACATGACATTATGATTTGGTATGTCACGTCCAAGATCTAAGTACTATGGCCTCAATTGTAGCAAATCTTTTCAACGAAGCGGTTGCCCTAACACGTGGACCCTTAACACTATCATTGCTATTCACAAAGAAGGGGACCCCTTGAGCTCTAAAAACTACAGGACCATTTATGTATGTCATGTCCAAGATTTATGCATTAGTGCTTGACACACATGGTCGCCAGTTTGCAGAGCTCAAGGACTCAGAGGTGATGGATAGGTAGGCTTCCAGACTGATCATGTGACTTAGATCACATCCTCGAGCAATGAAAGGCAAAAGTGAAGAGGGAAAGAAAACGAAAGCGGAAATGGATAAGGCCACCACAGTGGGAAGAACAGAAACCACACAAGCTAGGATAATGTTGAACCTACGAAACCTTGCCTACCATAGATACATGGACAATTGACCTACTATCAGAGTGGGTAAGAATGGGGGGGGGGACAAAGCCTCCCCAACTAAGGATCACCAAAGATGTCGTAGACTAGGGCCTAAAAACTTGGAGGACTAAATTGCGGAAACAACTCAAAACAGCCTAAAAACTTGGAGAAGGACTAAATTGTGGAAACAACTCAAGACAGCCATTCCCCAAATGAAAGTGCTTAAATACAATCCAAGGCCACTCCACAACCCATCATATGTGTGATAAATTCTTTTGTGACACGTGGTACTCTTCTCCTCAATCCCATGAAAGGCCTCTCTTTCTCATTCATTGACAAGGCCAATTGATGCTATATCCCTCGACAAAGCCCTAGATCCATTGTGTTCAAAAGCCATGTGTGCTCATGTTGCCCTCTAGTAAAGCCCAATCTACCCTCTCATATGCCTTCTCAAAATCCTGGAGGAGGATTTCAGGAGGTTGTGATTACTATTGAGCCCAACCAATGGCCTTGTGAAATATAAAGGTGGTCATCTTTCACTTTTGAGAAGAAATCATAAACTTGTAACATCAGATATATTACCATTCGCCCACTGTACACACCTCCTTCACTTTAGTGAGTCCAGCATTCCTTTGTTTGAGCTAGGTCAGAGTGATGTCCGTAGAATATTCAACGAGGGAGGGAGAGGGAGGGGGGGGGGGGGGAGAGAGAGAGAGAGAGATAAATAAAGAAATTTTATTAAAGTCTTTGGAAGACCGATGGGTCTATGAGACTGTGAAAAACCTGGTACAAATGAGCTATGGTGGTGGAGCTACTAAAAGAGCATCCACTCCAATGCAAAATGCAAAAAAATGCAGAATGGTAGTACTAAGTCCTAAGTACAACATAGTCATGTCAGTGGTAGACTTCATATCAATCTCATCATCATCAGGGCATCAAGGTGGATAAGGCAATGGGGGCATGAAATCAACGATAGAGTGTTGTCAGCCACTCACAGATGCAGCCCTGGCACGTCTCCTAGTCATAGCTCTGCGTCTAACCAAGGCTACAGTGACCCCTATCGGTCGGGCTCCGACTCTAAACAGGGAGGGGATATCCCCAAGTGTGATCTATGTGTCAACCCTCCTCTGTCTGAGCTGTCGGGTCACTGGCTCTTGGTCACGGTCATGTTGAGGCCTCGTCTCGTGAGGGTCCATGTGATCTGGCTGAAAAAACTTCGTGATAGAGCTCTGAGAGGGATCAGCCAAGGAAAAAGTATGCTCCTGTCTCCGTGCTCGAAGTATCCTCTCGCGGTGTCTGAGTACCTCATGAATGAAATCTTCCGAACATCACTGGTTTGGGTAGTCTTATAAATGTGTATATACCTTCAAAAGATTAGTAAAAGAACAAACACCTTTTCATTGTAAATTTTCTTGTTTGATTGGTTGTCCATATTCCCTATTGGTTGGTCTCATTTTCCTTTGGGGTATGGGTGGTAACAAAAAGTAAAGGCAGAGCTCGAAGCAGATGTGATTCCTGTATTGTATACCCACTTTAAAATTCGAATAGCAGTGAAGATATGCAAAGGTTCTTGTGCTATACGCTAATTTTTATCACATTATGGCTTTTTCCTGTTAAGGAATGACTGTTTTATTTTCCTATGGCAGTGGTTGTCACTGCGGTCACTGATCTACGTAGTAAGCCTCGCTTTTATTCAACTTCGGATCTTATTGGTTTTTGTCGCCAATGGAGGCTTCCAACCAATCATGTTTGGCTTTTCTCATCAAGGTAATTCTTGTGTGCATTTGCCCTATCCTTTTCATGTCATGCGATTGTTACGATGCTCTTGGCCTATGGCAAAGATTAAGTTTATTCAAATATATTGAAAATGGTAAAGAAATTGACCTTTATTGATGGCATTTATAAGCACTGATGGTGCTTACTTAATTGATCGAAGGAGATCGGCTACATCCTTTTTCACTGCATATGATGCACTTTGCGAGGAAGGTACAGCAAGCAGTGTGAGCAAGGTCAACGATCAGATTGCAGATATGTCTGTGCCAGGTAGCTCATGCTTGTACTTTCAATATTTTGTTCATCTATCCATAGACATTTTCTTGTGAGGTAGGTTGTGTATTTTCAATGCAACCATGCATACTAGGTAATTGAATCAAACATCTTTTGGGCTGGCACAAGGTAGGCTTTCTTTTTATCTTTTACTCTTCGTTGTCTAGATGAGATGGCTTTGTCAAGTATCATACCGATAGCTGCACTATATGGTAGTCTGGGTTGGTTGTGAGGTGGCTTTCAATCCTTAATGTGGTGCAGAGCTCCATTGAAAAGTAGTCCTTTTGCATTATGTAGTTTTCTTCCTAAGATCCAATTTACATCCGTTATAGCATTTAGCGTCTCCTTTCGTGCATTTTTCTACTGCATTACAACTGGATCTTATCACACCCCCCCCACCTTCCTTGATGGTACTTCGAATATTGGACAAAAAGTGCAACATAATTCCTGATCTTTCTACACTCCCATGTGTTTTCCCATAAATTTTTACTTTTCAATTAAGCTTTTTTTGAAAACCCAAATTTGGCCTCGTGTTAATATATATCTCACTGGTACAAAAAGCTGGTAAACTCTTCTTTCTAAAGCCTGGATGTAAACTATTTTGACTTCAAAATCCTGCAAGGCATGGAATATGTAAAACTCAGGGAATATTTACAATCTAGTTTGTTCTTTCAAAACATGACCAGTTCTACTCTGTCTTTCTGTTTTTGGTGCCTTAAAAGTACTTGTATTTTATTTTTTCAAAAGTTTACATTTTCTCACTCTTTTATATTATTGTCATTTGTAGCTACTAAAAGTCATATGGAGGTACAAGGAGAAATTTTGGAAGGCTTGGTAGCAAGAATAGTGAGTCCTCAAAGTGTATTACGTCTCCAAAAGGTGCTTGAGGCATTTCCTCTGTTTGTCCTCGAAGGTAAAAGTCTACACAACATCAACTTTTAAGTGTACATCTGAATTAAACAGTGTCTTGACCATAGTGAGCGTTCATTGACTTGCACATGGGATTTTATGGAAAGGAACAAACGCTGCTTGTATGAAACACAAAGGACAGGTTTCAGTGATTTTAGGAGGGGGGTTATTGGATGCATAAAGTAAGACAGTGAAATGACATGAATTAGTATGTATAATCTAGTTTTTGTGCAGCGTCACAGTGTAATGTGCACTCTTTTGTTTTCAACTCTTGTTGGTTTTGTCTATTGTTTTAGTTTTGAGTAATACTATTACATCGTGTAACATAAAAGATTAATTTCTCTACATGGCGATTTGCTATCCTGTCTCAAGAAAGTGTTCTCAATAATGGACTCTGGTCTCATGTGATAATGGAACCATCCATCCATGCTTTGTTCTACATTGCTCTTGGTTTCGGTTCTCTTCCTTGCAAATCGAAAGACTGGAAAACACTGGTGGTTTCAAAATTTGCATCCAAATGAATTTTTTATAGGTGGAGATTACTACCAACCTTCAGCACATGTTAGTGAAAGTCAATGCTTCTTGCAGCCTTGCAAGTGCAGGGAAAAGAGGTGCACCTTTTTTTTTTTTGGGGGCAAAAAGAGACTTCTATTAAGTATTCAAGAAAACCGTTAGAGCAAGCTCCATATGGGATACACCATGCAATTGGAGGCCACCCCTCTAATCCATGCATCTGAAAATCCGAATTGTAGAAGAGTGCCCTCAAGAAAACCCCAATCTACCAACAGTTTTTGGAGCCCTAGAGACCTCCATACCCTAGATCAGTCCTCCCTCAACCTCAAAGGAGGAGACCAGAGCCCTCATGCACCCACGCCACAACAGCCCTTGACCTCGACAGTGACAGATCCTTCTCAGCCTCCCCCCCTCCCTTTCCCCCTGTCCCTCTCGGACCTGTCCCCCCCCCCCACCCCCCTCCTCCACCTCCCCTCCCGCTCCCTGCTTCTCCCTCCCCCCACATCATGATTACCCTCACCACTCGCCCCCCCCTCCCCCCATGCCCCCTTCCCCCCCAACAACGATAGTTTCACCTGGTGCCTCTTCCTCGTGTGTCCCTTTCGGATCTGTTGCTGACCCACCGTCCTTGAGTAAGGGCAAGGCTAAAGCCTCCTCGCTGGCCTCTCCACGCAAGCAGGGTCAACTCCCTTGGCATGTAGGACACAGCTTCCTCACAAGCCTCTTGGGAAGAGGGAGCAGCTGCCCAGTCCTCAGATCACCGCCTGCGAGCTAGGCTGCCTTTCTTGAGGGAGTTCTGGACATTGGGACCATGGAACTATTTGAAAATCCGAGACACGTATCCCATGCTGTTGGAACTTACTATTCTGATCTTACAGCCTCAAAAGGGGGTAATAGTGTGGTAGGATCGTGCACCCACCCAGTTCGGGTCCTCCGATTTTCCTCCTTAGGTGTGGAGAAGCGGACTCCGAAACTATTCAACAAGATGATGGAGCATTGGGTGTACGAGATGATGGACGAGTGGATGGGACATAGGGGATGGACTCGTGGCTCGCCCATGGTGCTTCGACGCATTTTCAGCGTGGCTTCTCCCCAACGAAGCCGTATCAAGATTAGTAGTAGGAGTGATTGGTTTGCCACATGAGGTTGTACTCACTTAGCCTCATTATTGGACGCTCCAGCAGTGTGCTGACCTTTTCAATGTAGATGTTTCTTTCATGATGTACTAGGCACGGAAGGTAGGGATTGAGCCAATGGCGCACGGATACAGATTACTCGCCCTCCAAACCCCCTTCGAAATCACAGAGATCTGGTTTCCTGGAGCAGGCTCATGTAGATGTTTCTTTCATGATGTACTAGGCACGGAAGGTAGGGGTTGAGCCAATGGCGCCGATGGTGCACGGATACAGATTACTCGCCCTCCCAACCCCCTTCAAAATCACAGAGATCTGGTTTCCTAGAGCAGGCTTCGGCACACAGGAGAGTCTTGTTCTCTACCACCCCATCCTTATGAGTTTGACCCTGGTGAGTTGGAACATGCATGGGCTTCATGACCATGCACATAGTCAACCACAATATTTGATTCTTCGCCAAGAATTACAGCGGGCATTGGTAGGTCGTCTAGTTGACTTCCTCTTGATTCAGGAATGGGTGGAGGTATAGCAACAAGTCATAGTGGACATTTGGCGACAACTGAGGCGGTATCTAGAGAGGGCTGGGCGGTGTGATTGGTTGAGGCGATTTAGCAGCGTAGCCAAGAGCTCTAGTCCTAGGCCTTTAGGCAGAGACTGCTCTTCGGGAGCGTGAGAGAGCACTTCGTCGAGACCTAGCATCCGTAGAGAGGCTTAGGGAACAGGTTCTAAGATCCTCAGGGACTGCCTCGAGTGTGCATGTTTGGAGCTACAAGAGTTGGAGGTCCGTAGAGCAGAGTTTTTGTACCACTCATCCCAGGCCAGATGGGTCTAGCATGGGGATAGGATGATCAGGTAGTTCTTTCAGCCCACAAGACCACGGTTGGTAGGGATTCAGCTTCAGTGACTCCAGGACTCGCAAGGACATATGCACATGGGACCCACAAGAGATACTCGAGTTGACCACAGACTTGTACGCCAGCAATTTCAGTCGGAGGAGTCACCCACGACTCTCTTGGCTAGACATGTGGTATGGGAGCATGTTCCTTCAATCGCCAGATAGAGTTTGAGCAGACGACTGGAGGTGCAATTTACTGATGAGGAGCTTTGGGAGGCCTTACAGGCCCTACCAACTCAGAATTGCCCTAGAGAGGACGGCCTGACCCCAAGCTTATTTAGGTGCTTTTGGGAGCATATTTCTACCCCACTCAGGTTGGCCTGTCAAGACATTTTCGACTTAGGCTCCCTTCCAGATTCTTTGAGTAGAGGTTGGATTTGTCTGATCCTGAAGGGAGGAGATAGATTAGACATTCGTCAGTGGAGACCGATTACCCTTATGGACAAGTTTTACAAGATCTTGGCCAAGGTCTTGAGCCTGTGGTTGAGACTTCACCTACCGGACATCATCCATGAGACACAGACAGGTTTTGTTCAGGAACGTAGCATCGTAGACAACATCTTCACTTTTTGGGAGGCAATGGATTGGTCCAAGGAAGAGTCACAACCTCTCGCCATTCTTCTTTTGGATTTAAGGCATATGACAGAGTAGAGTGGTCCTTTTTGGAGGGTACCATGTAGAGACTTGGCTTCTGAGAGAGATGGAGCAGAGGAGTTTCAGCTCCCTATGCGGGCAGCTCTAGCCAAGTGGTCATTGTGGGGCACACAAGAGAGGCCTTTTCTCTTTCTCGTTCAGTGAGGCAGGGCTGCCTTCTTGCCTCCTAGCTATTTTGAAGGCCTAGGTTACTTTCTGCTTTCCCAGGCACTCGGTCTCACAGGGATGAGGCTTTTGATCCGGTGGGAGGAGGAGCTCCTAGACTTTGAGTTTATAGATGATACGGCCCTTTTTGTGGAGGGCTCAACATCGAGTCTAGAGAGCCTTGCCCATTTATGCAAGGCTCACATAAATTGGACCAAATTTGTTGGTTGAGGATAGGGAGATAGCGAGGTACTTGGGCTTCCAGGTTGGCATTGACATTTCGGCAGAGCAGCAATTGAAACCAGTCCTAGAGAGCGTTCGGTGCAAGCTCTTGTATTATTGGAGCTCAGCCAAACTCTCACTAGCAAGTAGAGCGTTGGTGGTTAACTTGGTCCTTCTCTCCTTGGCCTGGTACCAGAGCCAGGGTGGCTTGGCAGACGGTGATCATGCCAGAGGGACAGGGTGCATTGGGCATCATTGATCCAGAGTGCAAAGCAGAGCCCTGCTGGCAAGCTAGTGGTGAGAAACCTCACTCCAGGAGTGGAACCTGGAAGCTCCTCCTTCAGCAGAGGCTTCTTGGGAACACTACTTGCACATGAGGTCGATGGTGGCAGTCTTACAGTTGGATTTTCTCTGAGGCTTCCTTGACAGGGAAGGGTTCTCCACCATTGATGAGGAGTCTCTATAGAGTGTGGCAGAGATTAGCAGGAGGACTCATTCTGGCCAGCCCGTCATGTAGGGAGGAGTTTGAGAGGCAGCCACTCATATGGCACCTAGAGGTTAGGGATTTGGAGGGACGTATGCTGGGTCAACGGACTCACATTGGATGGGCACAATGGGACAATGATTGGCTTCCCTCAGGATTGTGGACACGCTTTCTCGATTGATCCAGTCTCACCGGCATACATGATACATGGACAGCAGATCTCCCGGATAGAGATTTCTGATGCAGTGTAGTAGGGTGATGGGAGGTAAGCTGGTCTCCCCGGCAGCTACCTTGGTTGCCATTTGGCAAGACATCATTTTTACTTTGCGCGCGCCGTTGGGAGCATGGTATTCCAGGGTCGAGAGCGACCGTCGAAAGGCGAGAGTGTTTCTGCAAGGCCTGGCCTGCAAGAATTCGTATACACCCTTTCTGTGAGGGGTATTTGCTGGATGGATAGACCACCATAGTGGTTGCTAGCTCCTATTTTGGAATCTCTATATACAGTAAGCCGGAGATCCGGAAAAGGCAGACTGTCCTATAGTTGGCAACCCGTCTCTTTTATATCCTTTCGAAAGCTATTTGTATGGTGTTTTCAAGCATTAATAGAAGTTTCTTTTTCTTTGAAGGTATAAATCCTGAAATCTCTGCAGTGTCATGTGGTTGCAATCTCACAACCGACCTTGATCTGGAATCTACAAGATGAGATCCTGAGATGGACCATGGTGAACTATACTGTATGGGTCTGCTAAGTATCTTGGCGCCTGAATGAAGGTGTCCTCCCTTAAGTGGAGGAAATGCTTTCTGTAGAAGGCCAAATTAGTCCATGTGGATGTGCAGGAGATATCCATGTCCTATGGATGTGTACCTTCCATAGGTTATTCTGGAGGATGTAATGAAAGATGTAGTGAGTACTAATATGGCAGTAAATGTTCTATAGACTTGCCGCCTTGTGATCAGAATCATCTAGAGTCTTGTGCATACTAGCACTGCTTAACTCCCGTAGCTGCAAGCTGCATAGACCGTGAGGCGATTGTTACTTGCTTGGTTGCTAATTGTTGGATTAGTTGACTTAATCTAGTAGGGTTAGGGGACCGTGGGATTAAGGGAAGCAGGCTAACACGGGGCTCGAGTACCTATAAGAATAGCAAGGCAGCAGTTGGCTAGATTTAGCCAAGATTCTTTCTAGAAAGTGGGATTCTCTTCTACATAAGAGTGGCCAAGGCTATTGGGATGGTATTCAGTGTGTTGACACCACTAATTGGTCTGGTCTGGATCACGAGCCCCCAAGGATCTCATCATTGTCCCACTATATCCAACCAATGTGTGTGCTACCCCAACATATGACACTCCTAGTCTTTGACATTAGAGTGCCAAATTAGAGAATATTGCTTGAACTCATCCCTGCCTTGGAGACTGGAACGAATGAGAATACAAATGAGACTGCTACCACTATCTCATTGGGTGGGGCATTTTGTTAGAAGTCCTTGTTGTTGCAATAGGAGCTTCAAGAATCATAGCAAGGGAACAATGAACTTCCCTAACATGGCTCTGCTTTGCGCTTTGCATCTCTGGATCAATGATGCCCAATTCCCCCTTGCCTAGGATAGAATTAACATCCTCTAGCAACCCTAAGCGGAGTATTCCGTATGCCATTTGAGCCTGCCGAAAAAGCTATATACTAAGCGCCTAAGCTGCCCCATGCATCCCCTATGAAAGCAACATCACGATGCGATATATGATGCTAGTGCTAGAAGGATTTGATTTACCACCAATGCTCTCTTTGCCAAAAAGAGTCAGGATGAGCTCTAATAAAGGAGCTTGCCCTGAATCATCTTTCATGTCTGTCTTTATGGAAATCTTCTGGTGATCCAAACATGGCAAAAAAAGTCTCAGGCTGCTTTTGATGCATCACATTTGTTCTCCCAAGATGCATGGTGGATTGAACATCACCGATATTCATGTGCATATTCTTGCCCATAGGGGGGAAATGTTGCTGCAATTTCTATAAGGTGATCAGCCTTGGGCTCTTATGATTAGGACTCTGGTCACTCATATCAGTATTTCTGCGTTTGGTCATTGGCAACTCGATCACTGGGATTTCTTTTTTGGCTGCACTGATGGCACTTTGCCTGGATGCCCTTTTGTCTCCCGCTTGCTTCTTGACTGGAAGCATGTTCTTCCTCATTTGGAATGGAATGGACGGCAATCTTTGCTTGGGAATTCTTGGAGAGCTGAAAGCATTCACTGGTCGAAAGTCTTTAAGCCTCCCTTGGCTTTACAGGAACCTCGACGTTCCTACTTTGTGTCGTTTAAAGGCATCACCTCAGTTGCTAATGTTATAGATGATGTTGGTACTGTGCTCCCCTTTTCTCTAGCAGCCACTACATATGGATTGGGCTCTCATTATCATCCTTTGTCGCAACAAATTACTTCTATGCTTTTGCCTTTTGTTCCGATTCCTCCTTTGGAACTCCAGGACCGGCTGGAAGATTGGACTTTGACTTCTCCAGGGTCCTCTTTTTGTCCTTTGAGGCTATCTCAGACTACTATACTTGCATTGTATAAAATCCTTTTGCCTCAACCTTGGGTTTCAGAGAGAGGTGACTCTATTTGGCGAATGCATCGCCTAGGCAAGTGGTGGAGGAAAAGATTACAGCAACTTTGGGCCTATAAAGTACCGCTTCGGCAACAGGTTTTCTTTTGGCGAGTTCTTTTGGGAGTGTTTCCATCTGGACAGCTATTAGCTCATCGACACATTGCTCCTGCACTTTGCCACATATGTTCTGCTTCTTCAGAGACTGTGCCTCACTTGTTTTGGCATTGTCCGTGCTCTCATGAGTTTTTGAATCTGCTTTGACAGCGCCTGTGAGCGAGATTCCCATCTGTTCCGTTTGGAAAGTTCTTTTGGCTATTTGCGTTTCATCCATCCAGACCGGAGTTTCATCTTTTCTTCGTTTGGGTTCGCTACTGGGCACTATGGACTTTATGGACATATAGGAATTGTAAAGTCTTTGGTGATCCTACTTTCTCTCTGTTTGGCTTTTTTAGGCGTTCTCTGCAGCAATCT
The DNA here is from genome assembly GCF_047967505.1 of Dipteris shenzhenensis. NCBI lineage: Eukaryota > Viridiplantae > Streptophyta > Polypodiopsida > Gleicheniales > Dipteridaceae > Dipteris > Dipteris shenzhenensis. The sequence continues at coordinate 11,649,470 of NC_141605.1, forward strand.
TTCTTTGATTGCTTGCAGACACGCTGCATAGATCATGAGGTCTTTTTGGCATATACTGAAATTTTTAGTTGATGTAATTGTAGCACCTTATTTTGAGGTTGCTACTCATATAATATAATCAATCAAAGATTTCACCCAAAAAAAAAAAAAAGTGTGTGTGTGTGTGTGTGTGTGAGAGAGAGAGAGAGAGAGAGAGAGAGAGAGAGAGATCGTGCACTTTGCCACATATGTTCTGCTTCTTCAGAGACTATGCCTCACTTGTTTTGGCATTGTCCGTGCTCTCATGAGTTTTTGAATCTGCTTTGACAGCGCCTGTGAGCGAGATTCCCATCTGTTCCGTTTGGAAAGTTCTTTTGGCTATTTGCGTTTCATCCATCCAGACCGGAGTTTCATCTTTTCTTCGTTTGGGTTCGCTACTGGGCACTATGGACTTTATGGACATTTAGGAATTGTAAAGTCTTTGGTGATCCTACTTTCTCTCTGTTTGGCTTTTTTAGGCGTTCTCTGCAGCAATCTTTCTTTGATTGCTTGCAGAGACGCTGCATAGATCATGAGGTCTTTTTGGCATATACTGAAATTTTTAGTTGATGTAATTGTAGCACCTTATTTTGAGGTTGCTACTCATATAATATAATTAATCAAAGATTTCACCCAAAAAAAAAAAAAAGTGTGTGTGTGTGTGTGTGAGAGAGAGAGAGAAATGCCTTTGAAGGAGAGAAAATAAGAACGTCGAGGTTCTTGTATGGCCAAAGGTGGGTGGAATACTTTAGACCAAAAGAGATTCTCTACCCTCAAAGAGTTGCCCAAGAGAGAGTCCCTGCCTTTCCATTCCAAGTGGGATAAAATGTGTTTCCAATCAAGAAGCAGAGAAGAAACAAATGGGCATCCTTTGATCTTGCCTTGGATAGAGCCAAATAAGAAATCCCACTGAGTAGGCTGCCAATTTCCAAAAGCAGATGTATGAAGATGTAATAAGAGAGAGCGAATCATAAAAGCCCAAGGCTGATCTCCTTGTAGAAATTGCATCATCATTTTCCCCCTGTGAGCAAGTAAATGCATTTGAATATTGAGAATGTTCAGACCCCCGTGCATCTTTGGAGAACAGAGACGATGCATGGAGAGTAATCTGAGACTTTTCTTGCCATGTTTTGAACGCCAGAAAATTTCCATGATAGCTGACATAAATGAAACCAAATCTGCCTTAGTAAACATAGTGAGAGGCAGATAAAATTGTATGTATGCTATCAAAATGGATTGTGTAATTCGCAGACGAACATGTAATGGTCAAGTTGCAAGCTTCCAATATTCAAGTTTTGCCCTCAACTTTACTAGCACCCAATCAGTTTGTTGTGAACGGGTGAGTCCCCATCCTAAAGGATAACCAAGATGTCGAATGAATTGAGAAGCAGGAACAATTTCCCTAGGCCACAAAAGGTTGTGCCAGTCCTGTGGATGTAAAGGCAACAATTTTGATTTTTGAAAATTTACCCGAAGGCCAGCAGCCAATCCATATGTAGAAAGAGCATGCATAATCATGGACAGATCAGCCCGAGTATTTTTTGGAGTAAAGAAAGAATCATCGGCATATGCTTGAGCAATCATGCTGCGACTGCCATGGATCTCCAAACCGTGCAGCTGGTCCATGTCCAAGAGGTGATCCAGATATTGAAGCAGTGGATGAGTGGCTATGGCAAAAAGTAAAGCACTCAGTGGGCATCCTTGTCTGACAGAGCAAGCAAGAGTCCAGGATGGAGAAATATCTCCTGAAAGTATGCAGGCAGCTTCACTATCTTGATAGAGCCAATTGATGAGTTGCTGCATTTTTGTGCCAAAACCCAAAGCCTGCATAGTCGATGAAATGAAATCCCACTGAACTGTATCAAAAGCTTTGGCAATATCAACTTGCAATAACAGAACATCCTGCTGTGTGTATTTGGCATATTCAATTCCAATGTAAGCATTAGCAATGTTATCTATGGCGGATGTACTTCACGATGATGGCACAATTCTATCTTTTTCTTTGGCTGCTCGCAAATACGGCTTGGGAGCTCATTATCGTGCTTTATGGCATAAAATTTCAGCAATGCTCCAACCGTACTTGCCGATACCTCATTTAGAAATACAGCATCGGCTTGAGGATTGGATTTTACGCTCTCCTTCCTCATATGTCCGTCCTTTGAAGCTTTCACATTTCACAGTGTCATCATTGTATAGAGTGTTATTACCTCCACCTTGGATTTCCAACAGAGCAAATATTGTTTGGCATATGGATCGTCCAATGAAGTGGTGGAGAAAAAGGCTGTGTCTCCTTTGGCATTACAAAGTCCCTCTTCGACAACAGCTTTTTCTATGGCGAGTTCTCCTTGGCATTTTTCCATCTGGACAATTACTCGCACACAGACATATTGCTTCAGCTGTTTGTCACAGATGCTCGCACTCTACTGAATCAGTGCTCCACGTCTTTTGGTCCTGTCCAAATACTTCTGATTTCATTGCTCTCATCAGACAGAGGCTTCGACAGCGATTTCCTACTGTTACTTTTGGCTGATTTTTCTGGTTGTTTGGATTTCATCCCCAGAGACAGGGTTTTGATTTATTTTTTATATGGGTGCGATATTGGACCCTATGGACTTTATCGATGGATAGAAATCATAGAGTCTTTGGTGATCCACTATTTTCATCCTTTCTTTTTTTCAAACGATCTCTGCAACAATCATTCTACGATTGTTTTTAGACTCGTTTGATTGATCAGGATGTGTATACAGCCTATACTGAGATCTTTTCTTGAGTAGTAGCTACTTCGTTTTGAAGCAGCTATGAATGTAATTATTATATAGAAATAAAAGCTTTCTTCTCACAAAAAAAAAGTGTGTGAGAGAGAGAGAGAGAGTGTTGCTCCACAACAAAATGGGGATTTCGCATGCAAAATGTGGATTGACTATGCCTTTGTGCATTCAGACCATGCACCACTATGGCTGCGGTTATCTTTTCATAAGATGCCAGATGATAGATTGCCACAAAGGCGACATCTAATCATCAACAACAGTTATTTGCAACATGCTGAATTCAAGGCAATGGTTACTGAAGCAGCTCATTGTCTTTCATCTAACAGCCATCTTCATGTTGATGATGCCTGGGCTTCTTTTATTTCTAAAATGCAAATGGTGATTAGAGCTTATGGCAAGTCTTACATGAAGACTCTGAGGGAAACCATTGCTCAGGCCAAGTCTACTTGTCAAGACCTCACTGAACTCAGTCATCATCGTTCGTTGTCCATGCATGAGCAAACCACATTATGTCAGGCCAGACATTGTCTTAAACTAAATGATCACAGGAAACTGGCAAAATGGGAGACTAGAGCAAGACAAAGAGCCTTCACAGATAAAGGTTGCTCTTCCAAAGATTTTTTCAAGAGTTTGCATCAGAGGAGAATCAAAACAGAAATTTACAGAGTGCTTATGCCTGATGGATCATGGACTACTTCACGGTCACAGCTTGCCTCTGATTGTGTGCATCAGTTCTCTCAGCAATTTGGCTCTGTAGCTCCTCCCTCGCAACAGGTTTTGCTTGCACAAAATTTACTGTTGCAAAATGTTTCTCCAATCATTTCCCCTACTCAAGATTTGGAATTGGAGGAACCCTTTACTGAGAGGGAACTGTCAGATGCCATCAAATCATGTGGCAGATGGAAATCCCCTGGATGGGATGGCTTGACAGTCGAGTTTTTTCTAGCATACTGGCCTATTTTGAAGCATCCATTACTATCTATGGTGAATGCTGCATGGCAACATCAGAAAATGCCAGACACATGGAAGAGAGGTCTTGTTAAACTCCTTCCTAAAAAATAAATTTGTGAGTCTTTGGCAGACTGGAGACCTATCACTCTTATGCCCGTAATTTACAAAGTCACTACCAAAATGATTGTTGCTCGGCTAAAGGGGTTTTTACATGATGGGTTGCATCCTGCGCAATATGGCTTTGTCCCGCGTAGGTTATCACCGATAACATTGCTAATGCCTACATTGGAATTGAATATGCCAAATACACACAGCAGGATGTTTTGTTATTGCAAGTTGATATTGCCAAAGCTTTTGATACAGTTCAGTGGGATTTTATTTCATCGACTATGTAGGCTTTGGGTTTTGGCACAAAAATGCAGCAACTCATTAATTGGCTATATCAAGATAGTGAAGCTGCCTGCATACTTTCAAGAGATATTTCTCCATCCTGGACTCTTGCTTGCTCTGTCAGACAAGGATGTCCACTGAGTGCTTTACTTTTTGCCATAGCCACTCATCCACTGCTTCAATATCTGGATCACCTCTTGGACACTGACCAGCTGCACGGTTTGGAGATCCTTGGCAGTCGCAACATGATTGCTCAAGCATATGCTGATGATTCATTCTTTACTCCAAAAAATACTCGGGCTGATCTGTCCATAATCATGCATGCTCTTTCTACATATGGATTGGCTGCTGGCCTTCGGGTAAATTTTCAAAAATCAAAATTGTTGCCTTTACATGCACACGACTGGCACAACCTTTTGTGGCCTGGGGAAATTGTCCTCGCTTCTCAATTCATTCGACATCTTGGTTATCCTTTAGGCTGGGGACTCACCCGTTCACAAAAAACTGATTGGGTGCTAGTAAAGTTGAGGGCAAAACTTGAATATTGGAAGCTTGCAACTTGGCCATTACATGTTCGTCTGCGAATTACACAATCCATTTTGATAGCATACATACAATTTTATCTGCCTCTTACTATGTTCACTAAGGCAGATTTGGTTTCATTTATGTCAGCTATCATGGAAATTTTCTGGCGTTCAAAACATGGCAAGAAAAGTCTCAAATTACTCTCCATGCATCATCTCTGTTCTCCAAAGATGCACGGGGGTCTGAACATTCTCAATATTCAAATGCATTTACTTGCTCACAGGGGGAAAATGATGATGCAGTTTCTACAAGGAGATCAGCCTTGGGCTTTTATGAGCCCCTCCGCTCAGCCGCTCTGGCTCAGCCCCTCACCCGCTCTGCCTCCCCTCCGCTCAGCCTCTCCGCCGCCTCAGCCCCCCCTCACCCACTCAACCTTTCCACCTCTCTCTCCCTCCCAGCAGGGTTTACAGGCACATCTCCATGCACTCCACAGCTTTTGTCAGGACAGAGGGTTGTCTGTAAACCTTGGGAAGACCAAAGTCATGGTCTTCAACACGTCATACCAGGTTTATAGGAGAGGCGAGTTCTCTTTCACATTTGATGGGCAGGAGGTGGAGCTAGTCAGGCAGTATACATATTTGGGTGCCACATTTAGAGGTCCAGTCTTCACCATGACGCATGCAGCACGAGATAGGATCAGTAGAGGGTATGCCGCCTTGGCTCTTCTCGAGAGGCCGTGTGCACAGTTACATTTTCAGCATCCCGACACGAAGTCCTTACTTTTCGATACGCTGGTGAGACCTGCAGTCATGTATGCTAGCCCCTTTTGGGCAGGAGATCTCAGTGTTGCAGATTGGAGACGAGTAGAGAGGTTACAGATCATCATGTTCTCCAGATTGATCAGAGCGAAGCCCACGGTACCGCATCAGATTAAGTTCGCAGAGTTCGGAGCTACACCCCTAGCGCTAGATGCAACATTTCAGTCAGTTACATACTTGCATAGGATCAGGGCGCTCGGAGACTCAGCAGCAGGCAGAGCACGATTACCGTGGCTAGCACTGACATCCTCGCAGATGTTAGCGGAGAGAGGTCATACTTTTTGTTGGTACCACACACTCTCCACATGGCTCACCTCGCTGGGCTTGGATATGGATAGGCTGCCACCATTTCGATACAGCATAGATGCCCCTCGCCTCCCTCTCACTCGACATGAGCTCAGCCAGGTTATCAGGGCAGATTTGTTGCAGCTACACACGTTTCGCACTTGGGTTCATCCCACGGAGCTTCCTACGAAGATGGCCACATATCGTGACCATTTTCTCAGGATTTCAGAGGATGGCTTCATCATATCCCCAGGATATATCGGCGTTCATATGTCGCACTCACTCAGGATTGCCTTGGGCCAGCTCAGGGTATCTTCCCACAGATTAGATGTTGAGGCCGGCAGGATGCGTCGTACAGCTACCGGACATAGACCCAGGCGAGAGACTAGGATATGCCCTTGTTGCACTATGGGGGAGGTGGAGACTGAGGAGCACTTTGTTTGCAGATGCCCTTTATATTATGAGATCCGTGGCAGATTTCACTGCTTATTTGGGCACGGATTTGGACCTCTCTCTCGGATTATGGAGTATGAGGATTAGTATTGCTTAGCGTTGTTCATCAGGGAGATCACCAGATACAGAGAGAGATTCCTCAGAGAGCACCGTCGCATCCCTGCCAGAGACCTGGTTATTCATGAGGCGCAGGACCATGAGCACAGAGATAGCCCATCTTGCAGGACGAGGCGTAGGACCATGAGCACAGAGATAGCCCGTCTTGCCAGAGAGCACCGATGGTTCCACCCCGAGGATGTACATATGACATGATCCGGCAGCATCGCAGGATGATCTTACACAGAGGCCGTACCCGTCGCTTTATTTCTAGACGACGGAGGATGATGGCAGATTTTCGGAGGAGATTGCTCCATGGAGACTTGGCACCGCCAGCAGCCCATTTGACACTTGCCCAGATCTTCACACTCATGGCAGGAGGCATGGTCGATGGCCATGACTTCCATCATTTCTTTGGATCACAGACCCCTTAGGGAAGACGATGTTCCTCATATTTCATATTTTACATTTTGTATCTAGGCATTTTTGGTACTCTATTTCATTTCATTTTGTATCTAGGATTTTTGTAGCCATTTTTGGCATCTTAGCGGTATTACGATGAGGCCACCTAGTTGGCGCATCGTTGATGATGTATTTTCCTTTCGGATGATTTTGTGTCCCATAGGCCATGTATGGCCTTCCGTGGACCTTTAATAAAATTTCTTTCTTTCTTTCTTTCTTTCTCTCTCTCTCCCTCTCTCTCTCTCTCTCTCTCGTTGATGATGTATTTTCCTTTCGGATGATTTTGTGTCCCATAGGCCATGTATGGCCTTTTGTGGACCTTTAATAAAATTTCTTTCTTTCTTTCTTTCTTTCTCTCTCTCTCTCTCTCTCTCTCTCTCTCATTGCGCATTAGCAGCGCTCGCCATCTCCCGCTTTTCAATGTTGCCGGTTTCCCGTAATTAAACATGGCCGACACCGTCGAGCATGTTACAGAAGCAGCAACAGCAGCAACATCAATGGCCGCCACGATCGATATGCTGCACTATAGTAGAAGAGGACTTGCATCTTCTTCAAAGGACAGCGCAGTGCCCGCACTTGCCGCACTCCCAGTCACAGGTACATCGGTTTCAGCTCCATTATCTCATCTTCCTTCCGTAGCTACTTTGTACCCGCAGTTTTTTTCACCCCTCCCCTCTCAGGTTCCTTCTTCTCCTACCCCTTCTCGACCCTTTTTGCTCTCCCTCTCACAGCCCTCTGTCACCTCTTCCCCTTTGTTGCCTATTTTACCTACTTTGCCAGAGGCTCCCTCCTCCTCATCCTCTCTACAGACTTTACCCATCCCCTCCTCTCCATCCCCGGTACCCGCATTCTCTCCCCCTTTCCAGCCTTCTCCTTCATCCCCGCTACCCACCTTACCGGTTTCCCCCCTTTCTCCCTCTCTTTCTCCTTCCATGCCTTGCACTGTTTGTCCTTGCCGCCACATCCTACCAGAGCTTCAGCACTTTGAGACCCACCTCTGAGCTGCCCTTCAGATGCTTCACAGGAAGGACGAGACCATTGCTCTACTTACAGCTCAGGTTGCATCTCTTGCTGATCGAGTGACACAGCAGGATCGGGAGATCTTGTCTATTAGGATAGATCTTCAGGTCTTACAGGCGACTCATAGGACTCTTGCTGGAGAGATTCATGGACACACAGAGCGAGTGCAGCAGATCGAGACTCGCGTTCAGCACATAGTCACATCTCCCACTACAGCAGTAGCAGCGGTTGAGGAGCGTTTGACCTCCCTTCAGACAGAGGTCCAGAGAGCCACAGAGTGGGTGGATGTCGTCCGCCGTCAGCCATCACAGCCTCAGAGATCGACTGTATCAGCTACATTGGCCGAGTCACAGCAGAGGGCCACAAAGGCCCTCAACATTCGCATTCGTGGTATCTTGCCCTCGGCGACAGAGTCCACGATGACACAGGCTATGACCTTTGTCTCTCAAACATTGGGAGTACAGGATCATGGCATAGTAGGAGCATATAGAGTCGGGAGGGACCGTACTAGAGAGCAGCCCCTCATTATCAGATTCGGAGATGCCCAGGCACGTCTAGCTGCCCTCAGGAGGAGAGGGACACTCAGAGACCACCCACGGATTTCCATGGACGAGGATCTGACTCAGATACAGGTTGAGGAGCGCAAGGTGCTCATGCCTCAGAGAGATGCAGCCCGACAGGGCAAGTGGGCAGTGATCAGGGATGGCAGACTCATCACAGGCACCTTGAGGCGTGCTCCCACAGTGCTTAGAGATGGCAGACCAGCACATATAGCCCCACCTCCACCTCCTGCTCCGACCGCTTGACGGGACAGGGCCCATGGGACACACCACCCGTCAGATAGTCTATGCATCGCTATATGGAACTGCAATGGTTCTTTTACAGCACAGCCAGGCAATCTACGGGGGGCATTCTTTAGGAGAGATATCATCTTTTTCACGGAGACACACGAGAGTCCAGAGAGACCTTTGCCACGAGTGACAGGGTATACATGGAGATCTACTTTCAGGCAGCACAGTCGGACATTTGGAGTGAGAGGATCTGGAGGAGTGGCCATTTTGTACAGAGAGCATCTCGATCGGATCATCACAGTGGAGAGAGCGGATTCACATGCCCGATTCTTGTGGGTACGCATCCGCCGCAGAGCCCCTCAACGAGATCTTTTTATTGCAGTTTGCTACTTCCCCCCGGCGCAGTCGATCTATTCTTCCACTGGACCAGGCCAGTCCATATTTGAGGATCTCTCAGCGGACATTGCAGATTTTTCACATCGCAGAGAAGTCATCCTTTTAGGAGACTTCAACGCGAGGACCTCAGACAGACAGGCCCTCACTTATGACTTCATGGAGGATCCGGTCATACTCCTAGCATTTCACGATGATAGCCTCTGTCGGACTTCATCAGACTGCACAGTACAGCCCACAGATCAAGGACGTCAGTTACTGGAGCTCCTCACCTCGCACGGTATGGTCATTTATAACGGCTTGTCCCGGTGGCCACAGTCTTCCATGCCTACATTCTCTTCTGCTTCTGGGCGTGGTACTAGCGTGATCGACTACATCATAGGTCCCCCGACTCTAGTCCCTTCCATCCATAGCCTTACTGTTAGCCCCTTCATGCCCTCTGCCGACCATGCACTCATCCACTTTACTTTGACTCATGTCTCCCATGACCCACCCCCCCTCGTTATCATGACCGCCAACCCTATTATGAGGTTCATTTCGACCACCAGTTCGATGATGTATATAGCCAGAACCTCAGCCGCCTACTCCGTCCTCATCTATTAGATGCTCTACCATCCACGCAGGACCTGTGGGAACTTGTACATACTTCACTCGTTTCTGCCGCTCACATGTCATTCCCTGCCACATGTCATTCGTCTAGTCCCCCACCGGTTGGTCTTGTTCCTTGCAACGGTTGGTATGACGAGGAGTGTAAGGAACTCCGCAGGAAACTTCACCTTGAGACCAAGGAGAAGTCTCCCCTCCTTGCCGAAACCAAGAGAGACTACAAGCGGTTGGTTAGGCGCAAGAAACACCAATTTCTAGCCCGGAATGAGGAGGAGCTGAGAAGCTTGCTTTTCAGTTGTGACTCCAAGGAATTCTGGAGAAAATTCCTCCGCTTGAAGTCTCAGAGTCCCCTCACAGATCCACGTGTCTGGTCTGCATATACTTCAGCTCTATACGATGTTCCAGATCAGCCAGCCATCGATTTATCCCATACCCCTAGGCCAGCTTCATCTAGTCTCTTCACACCAGAGAGTGTCCGTGTAGCAATCCACCGATTGAAGAACGGGAGGGCTAAGGATCATGATGGATTGCAAGCGGAGTATGTAATCCATGGGATTGATGCCTTAGATTTTGTTCTTTCCCGTCTCTTCAATGAGTCTGTTTGTACAGGCCTACCACAGTCCTGGTTAGGCAATACCATAGTACCTATCCACAAGTCGGGGGACCCTATGGAGCCATCGAATTACAGGACCATCATGATTGGCCACGTTATGGCCAAGATCTATGCATCTGTTTTGGAAAGCCATATAAATGACCATGCCAAGACGACATGACTCAGAGCCAGAGGGCAGGCTGGATTTCGCAAGGATCATTTGACACTTGACCACATCCTCACACTCAGGGCACTGGTAGAGGAGGCGAAGTCACGAAGGCAACGGCTTTATTGTTGCTTCGTGGACTTCAGGAAGGCATTTGACACAGTTCCGCGATTCAGATTGTTTCAGAGGATTCATCAGATGGGCTTCAGTGGGAGAGATACAGTGGGCTATCATGGCTTTGTATGAGAGGGTCACTGGTCGGGTTTGGACACGTGAGGGGCTCTCAGAGGAGGTATGCAGCACGATTGGGGTGAAGCAGGGTTGCCCGCTCTCTCCCACTCTCTTTGGATTGTATATTGATGAGCTAGAGATGTTTGTACAAATGACAGGCGGTGTGGGCTCTACTCTCTCAGGATCCTCCATTCCTATCCTCCTGTATGCGGACGATGTGGTTCTCATTTCCTCTACTGCTCAGGGCCTCCAGGCACATATTGAGGCACTCCACAGGTTTTGCCAGGACAGGGGGTTGACCGTAAACCTTGGCAAGACCAAAGGTTATGGTTTTCAACACCTCTGATCGTATTTACAGCACGGATGAGTTTTGCTTCACTTATGACGGACAGCCCATTGCGCTTGTTAGAGAGTACACTTATTTGGGGGCAGTTTTCAGGGGACCGGTCTTCACCATGACATATGCAGCACGAGATAGGATTAGTAAAGGGTATGCTTCGTTGGCTCATCTTGAGCGTCAGTGTTTTCAGTCCCACTTTCAACATCCCGATACGAAATCCTTGCTTTTTGATACATTGGTGAGACCAGCTGCGATGTATGCAGCTCCTTTCTGGGCAGGAGACCTCGGCGCTGCAGATTGGAGACGAGTAGAGAGGTTACAGATCACCATGTTCTCTCGGCTCATTAGGGCCAAGGCTACAGTTCCGCACGAGATCATGCTAGCAGAGTTTGGAGCTACTCCCCTTGCATTGGATGCAGCGTTTCAGTCGGTCATGTATTTGCACAGGGTTAGGGAGTTTGGAGACTCAGCAGCAGGCAGAGCTCGGTTGCCATGGTTAGCACTTGCATCTTCTATGGAGTTGGCACGATCTGGGGCCCGATACTGCTGGTACTTCAGACTCACTAGGTGGCTCACATCTCTTGGACTAGACATGGATAGACTGCCTCCCTTCCGATACAGCATGGATGCCCCTCATCTCGAGTTGACTCGCCACGAGCTTAGCCAGGTCACGAGAGCAGACTTGCTGCAGCTTCATACGTATCGCACTTGGATTTATCCCACGCAGCTTCCGACGAAGATGGCCACATATCGTGACCACTTCCTTCGGATCTCAGAGGATGGGTTTGTCATTCCACCAGGCTATACAGGTATCCACATGTCCCACTCACTGAGGATTGCCCTTGGCCAGCTTAGAGTCTCTTCGCATCAGCTCGAGATAGAGGCTGGTAGGATGCGACGCATGGAGGATGGACGGCGACCAGGCCGAGAGACCAGGATCTGCCCTTGTTGCACCATGGGAGAGGTGGAGTCAGAGGAGCACTTCATTTGCAGATGCCCGCTATATTATGAGCTCAGAGGTAGATTCCACTGTCTCTTCACGGATGGCTTTGGACCTCTCTCACGAGTGATGGACTACGAGGATCAGCATTGCCTAGCTCTTTATGTCAGGGAGGCCACTATGCTTCGACGAGACTACCTCAGAGGCCATCAGCACAGACCGGAGCGTGATAGAGCCCAGCCTGATAGAGCCCAGCCTGATAGAGCTCGCCCCACCAGCTGCTCACCTCACCTTTGCTCAGATTTGTACTCTCATAGCAGGAGGCAGAGTCGATGGACAGGATTTCCAGTATTATTTTGGTTCTCAGACTCCGTGACACCTGGACTTGTATCTTTGCATTGGCATATTGTACTCATCCCCCCATTTTGCACCCACGGGCGGTTTTCTTGCATCTAGTTGTATTGCGTAGCACTTAGATGATATTCGACGATGCCTCTTCTTTGTGGCACCTTGATTTTGTGCTATCTTGTATGCAGAGTTCTTGATGTCCCATGGGCCCATTTTGGCCTCTAGTGGACAATAATACACTTTCTTTCTTTCTTTCTTTCTTATTACATCTTCATACATCTGCTTTTGGGAATTGGCAGCCTACTCAGTGGGAATTTTTATTTGGCTCTATCCAAGGCAAGATCAGAGGATGCCCTTTTGTCTCTTCTCTGCTTCTTGATTGGAAACACATTCTTTCCCACTTGGAATGGAAAGGCAGGGACTCTCTCTCGGGCAACTCTTTGAGGGAAGAGAATCTCTTTTGGTCTAAAGTATTCCACCCACCTTTGGCCATACAAGAACCCTGACGTTCATATTTTCTCTCCTTCAAAGGCATTTCATCTGTGGCGGATGTACTTCAAGATGATGGCACAATTCTATCTTTTTCTTTGGCTGCTCGCAAATATGGCTTGGGAGCTCATTATCGTCCTTTATGGCATAAAATTTCAGCAATGCTCCAACCGTACTTGCCGGTACCTCATTTAGAAATTCAGCATCGGCTTGAGGATTGGATTTTACGCTCTCGTTCCTCATATGTCCGTCCTTTGAAGCTTTCACATATCACAGTGTCATCATTGTATAGAGTGTTATTACCTCCACCTTGGATTTCCAACAGAGCAAATACTGTTTGGCATATGGATCGTCCAATGAAGTGGTGGAGAAAAAGGCTGCGTCTCCTTTGGCATTACAAAGTCCCTCTTCAACAACAGCTTTTCCTATGGCGAGTTCTCCTTGGCATTTTTCCATCTGGACAGTTACTTGCACACAGACATATTGCTTCAGCTGTTTGTCACAGATGCTCGCACTCTATTGAATCAGTGCTCCACATCTTTTGGTCCTGTACAAATACTTCTGATCTCATTGCTCTCATCAGACAGAGGCTTCGACAGCAATTTCCTACTGTTACTTTTGGCAGATTTTTTTGGTTGTTTGGATTTCATCCCCAGAGACAGGGTTTTGATTTATTTTTCGTATGGGTGCGATATTGGACCCTATGGACTTTATGGATGGATAGACCCTATGGACTTTATGAATGGATAGAAATCATAGAGTCTTTGGTGATCCACTATTTTCATCCTTTCTTTTTTTCAAACGATCTCTGCAACAATCATTCTACGATTGTTTTCAGACTCGTTTGATTGATCAGGATGTGTATACAGCCTATACTGAGATCTTTTCTTGAGTAGTAGCTACTTCGCTTTTGAAGCAGCTATGAATGTAATTATTCTATAGAAATAAAGATTTCTTCTCACAAAAAAAGAAGTGTATGAGAGAGAGATAGTTTTGCATCTTCTGCTCCCTACCGTCTACTCCCTGCACTTCTTCTTCCTATACTCTGTTTTGTGACTGTTATCAGCTTAGGGGTGTGTGTGTGTGTGTGAGTGTGAATGTGAAAGTGAAGGTGAAAGTGAAAGTGAAAGAGCGAACGTGGAGCAACGAGGAGGTTCGTGATGCGCGATACGTGACTGCTCGGTAGCCAACGAGAGACGTAGAGACGCAGATTATCAACAGGGAGTCAAACAACGTGACCAACGTTCATGGTAGCAGGAAATTGGTTATAAGCGTAGAGACGAAGAAGTCGCTGACAGAAGCCATCTTCGTTGATTCGAAGAAATTCTCTGAGAGAAGAAGGATAGCGTGATTTCAGTGAGGTGTACGCCGTTCTGCATTTCGTCCTCGCCAGGAACCCTGCGCAGCTTTCGTCCGTACATCTGTACAGTCGCCGTACAGCATCCGTACGTCTGTACGATTCCGTACCAACTCAGTTTTCCCGTACAGTCAGACTCCCCCCCGTGCAGCCCGTATATACTTCAGCACAGCTCATCGTCGTCCGTACAGTCTAGTACCTCTTGCCGTACAAGTTTTGGGGTTTTTCCCCCCCGGTGTCTTCCCTAGCAGTCCTGTGTCTTCCGCCAAAATCTTACCTATCCCTCTGCTCTCTCCTTACCAGCTATACTTTTCTTCTCCTCTCTTGTGGGCTTCCTGTGGATATTTCTTTGGGACTGGTTTTTTTGGCTTTCACTACCCTTTTACAGGTACTTCATTCCCAAGCTCCCTTTCTTACAAAGTCATGGCAGAGTATTCATATGAAAAAACGTTTCAAAAGGAGCGCTCGGCTCCCTGCAAGAAGCAAAAGCAAGTTGAGAGTCAGCATGACCCGATGCATGATACTCTTGAGGCTCAACTGGTATATGATGTAATGCATGAAGGATTTGCAGATACGAGAAAAGAGTGGAAAGACTCGGTTCCTTCAGTTGGCCTCATGGTTGAGGTCGATGAAATTGTGGATCCAGTCAGAGAATATGCCAAGAATGCAGTCATATTATTTTTTCCAGGCCGGATGCCACCTGTTGCAGAGATAGGCAACTGGCTGACACGCACATTGGCTGGCTCTTTTGTTCGTAAAGTACACTATGCAGCCAAGGGCTTTTTTGAGGTTATCATGGTGGATGAGATCCACAGACAAATGCTTTTGGAACATTCACCTCTCTTTTTTGGGCAGCAAATGGTGCATGTCTTGCCATGGTCTCCCACAAGGGACTTTCAGGCTTTAATCCGACACAAATGCCCGGTTTGGGTTGAAGTTGTTGATTTCCCACAATGTATGGCCTCACTTTTGCCTAAAATTGCAGCATCTTTAGGTAAAGTGGTCTACCCACCACGGCCAAATGGCAACTCAAACAGATTTTGCATTCTCTAGGATACCGATAATCCCACACCGGACTCTTATTCAGTCACGGTGAATAATGTGAACATGGGAAGTGCTTTTTATAAACTCAAATGGGGTTTATTTGCAGGGACCTGTTTTGAGTGCAAAAAGTTTGGACACATGGCTTCACAGTGTCCAATGAATCAACATAAAATGCCTCGTGCCACTTTGCCAGTTCACATGCCTACTAAAGATGCTCCTACTCCAGTTGCCAACAAAAATAAAAGCAGTAGACAGCCTTCTGGGAGTTAGGATAAAGGCAAAGCTCCAGTGGCTCCCAATGGGAATCTCACTTCACATTCACCTCCTGCTATTCAATCCTCGACCAAAGGACAGCAACCTTCAACTGATGGCTGGCAAAGTCCAAGAAAAGTTATTTCTGCTTGAAGAATTCCACCCCCCCGCACTTGGAATGGTGCATCTTCTAGCGGAAATACCCCAGAGATAAACACAGGAATTGGGATTACATGGGCTGCAGTAACAGCCAGCAGAACACTCTTCCCTGAAGAAGAGGTTGCTGCTTTGCTGTCTACTTCTCAGGCGGCTACTTCTTCTCAGGGGCGAGGCCTCGACCCTGCGATAGAAATGCAAGGTTGACCTCATAAATTTTGCTGCTGTACATAGTTGTTACATTACTATAAATACCTGTATATATGACTGCTCACATCAAATGTTTTACACTCAATGCCCAGGGCATGTGTGACAGTAGGAAATGGAAATCTGTGTGGCTGTACATCAACAGATTTCAGCCTGACATAGTGGCATTACGAGAACACAACCAACATATTTATGCAGGCAAGATAGGACACTACTGTGGATATGATATTTTCTATGCTGGGGAGCACTCTTTCTCAGGGGTTGTCCTTCTGATCAAACATGAGCTTCAACCAGTCATTGCTTTAAATGACAACAAAGGCAGATGGCTTGTTCTCCAATGCATTATTAGAGGAGAGGTGTTTGAATTTGCTTCAGTTTATGCACCTCAGTCCTCTAGAGAAAGAACTGCAATTTGGGATGCCATGCAACAATATCCGTGGAGATATCATGCCTACATATGTGGGGATTTCAATAATGCTCCACAACAGGGAGACAACACCTCCAGACATGACCATATGTCATCTCCTGAAAGGCTTGCATGGTCTCACTACTTTTGTATCTGGATCTGGTTGACCTTTGGAAGGAATTGCAGCCTTTGTCACCGGGCTACACTTTTCAACATAATGCTCTTTCCGCTTATCAGGCACGTCTGGATCGATGGTATAGTGTCGCTCCCCAACAAAATGGGGATTTCACATGCAAAATGTGGATTGACTATGCCTTTGTGCATTCAGACCATGCACCACTATGGTTGCGGTTATCTTTTCATAATATGCCAGATGATAGATTGCCACAAAGGAGACATCTAATCATAAACAATAGTTATTTGCAACATGCTGATTTCAAGGCAATGGTTACTGAAGCAGCTCATTGTCTTTCCTCTAGCAGCCATCTTCATGTTGATGGTGCCTGGGATTCTTTTATTTCTAAAATGCAAGTTGTGATTAGAGCTTATGGCAAGTCTTACATGAAGACTCTGAGGGAAACCATTGCTCAGGCCAAATGCACTTGTCAAGACTTCACTGAACTCAGTCATCATCGTTCGTTGTCCATGCATGAGCAAACAACACTATGCCAGGCCAGGCATTGTCTTAAACTAAATAATCACAGGAAACTCGCAAAATGGGAGACTAGAGCAAGACAAAGAGCCTTTACAGATAAAGGTTGCTCTTCCAAAGAATTTTTCAAAAGTTTACATCAGAGGAGAATCAAAATGGAAATTTGCAGAGTGCTTATGCCCGATGGATCATGGACTACTTCACGGTCAGAGCTTGCTTTTGTTTGTGTGCATCATTTCTCTCAGCAATTTGGCTCTGCAGCTCCTCCCTCGCAACAGATTTTGCTTGCACGAAATTTACTGTTGCAACATGTTTCTCCTATCATTTCCCCTACTCAAGCTTTGGAATTGGAGGAACCCTTTACCGAGAGGGAACTGTCAGATGCGATCAAATCATGTGGCAGATGGAAATCCCCAGGATGGGATGGTTTAACAGTCGAGTTTTTTCTAGAATATTGGCCTATTTTGAAGCATTCATTGCTATATATGGTGAATGCTGCGTGGCAAAATCAGAAAATGCCAGACACATGAAAGAGAGGTCTTGTTAAACTCCTTCCCAAAAAACAAATTTGTGAGTCTTTGGCAGATTGGAAACCTATCACTCTTATGCCCGTAATTTACAAAGTCACTACCAAAATGATTGTTGATCGGCTAAAGGGGTTTTTACATGATGGGTTGCATCCTGCTCAATATGGCTTTGTCCCGCGTAGGCATATCACAGATAACATTGCTAATGCCTACATTGGAATTGAATATGCCAAATACACACAGCAGGATGTTTTGTTATTGCAAGTTGATATTGCCAAAGCCTTTGATACTGTTCAGTGGGCTTTTATTTCATCGACTATGCAGGCATTGGGTTTTGGCACGAAAATGCAGCAACTCATCACTTGGCTATATCAAGATAGTGAAGCTGCCTGCATACTTTCAGGAGATATTTCTCCATCCTGGACTCTTGCTTGTTCTGTCAGGCAAGGATGTCCCCTGAGTGCTTTACTTTTTGCCATAGCCACTCATCCACTGCTTCAATATCTGGATCACCTCTTGGACACTGACCAGTTGCACGGTTTGGAGATTCTTGGCAGTCGTAGCATGATTGCTCAGGCATATGCTGATGATTCATTCTTTACTCCAAAAAATACTCGGGCTGATCTGTCCATGATTATGCATGCTCTTTCTACATATGGATTGGCTGCTGGCCTTCGGGTAATTTTCAGAAATCAAAATTGCTGCCGTTACATGCACGGGAATGGCACAACCTTCTGTGGCCTGGGGAAATTGTGCCCCCTTCTCAATTCATTCGACATCTTGGTTATCCTCTAGGCTGGGGACTCACCCGTTCACAACAAATTGATTGGGTGCTAGAAAAATGTATTTTTCAGCTAAAAGATATGCTAAGGCTTAAGCGAGATCCAATTAGAAAATCACCTAATAAGCATTCAAATATTGATATTTATAAATAATATCTAAAATTATATTTCTAGGTTCTTGATTCCTAACTTGAAGCAGCTTGACAAAGGCATTTTTGTAACCCAAAATCCCCTCAAAAGCATTCAAATATTGAGATTTATAAGTAAATCTCTATTCCTAGGATCTCGATTCCTAACTTGAGGCCTTCATTAGGAAGTTCTATAACCCATTGTAGATGGGTCAAGCTAGCTTTGACCATGACATACTTGATGAATTTGGTGATGTGGGTAGGATTTCATTCCTTACCCTCTAGCATTTGCCTAAAGTTAAGGGCAAAACTTGAATATTGGAAGCTTGCAACTTGGCCATTACATGTTCGTTTGAGAATTACACAATCCATTTTGATAGCATACATACAATTTTATCTGCCTCTCACTATGTTCACTAAGGCAGATCTGGTTTCATTTATGTCAGCTATCATGGAAATTTTCTGGCGTTAAAAACATGGCAAGAAAAGTCTCAGATTACTCTCTATGCATCGTCTCTGTTCTCCAAAGATGCACGGGGGTCTGAACATTCTCAATATTCAAATGCATTTACTTGCTCACAGAGGGAAAATGATGATACAGTTTATGCAAGGAGATCAGCCTTGGGCTTTCATGATCCGCTATCTCTTATTACATCTTCATACATATGCCTTTGGGAATTGGCAGCCTACTCAGTGGGATTTTTTATTTGGCTCTATCCAAGGCAAGATCAGAGGATGCCCTTTTGTCTCTCATCTGCTTCTTGATTGGAAGCACATTCTATCCCACTTGGAATGGCATGGCAGGGACTCTCTCTCGGGCAACTCTTTGAGGGTAGAGAATATTTTTTTGTCTAAAGTATTCCATCCTCCTTTGGCCATACAAGAACCCCGACGTTCTTATTTTCTCTCCTTCAAAGGCATTTCATCTGTGGCGGATGTACTTCAGGATGTTGGCACAATTTTATCTTTTTCTATGGCTGCTCGCAAATATGGCTTGGGAGCTCATTATCGTCCTTTATGGCATAGAATTTCAGCAATGCTCCAGCCGTACTTGCCGGTACCTCATTTGGAACTTCAGAATCGGCTTAAGGATTGGATTTTACGCTCTCCTTCCTTATACGCCCGTCCTTTGAAGCTCTCACATATCACAGTGTCATCACTGTATAAAGTGTTATTATCTCCACCTTGGATTTCCCACAGAGCAAATACTGTTTGGCATATGGATCGTCCAATGAAGTGGTGGAGAAAAAGGCTGCGTCTCCTTTGGCATTACAAAGTCCCTCTTCAACAACAGCTTTTCCTATGGCGAGTTCTCCTTGGCATTTTGCTTCAGTTGTTTGTCACAGATGCCAGCACTCTACTAAATCAGTGCTTCACATCTTTTGGTCCTGTACAAATACTTCTGATCTCATTGCTCTCATCAGACAGAGGCTTTGACAGCGATTTCCTACTGTTACTTTTGGCAGTTTTTTCTGGTTGTTTGGCTTTCATCCACAGAGACAGGGTTTTGATTTATTTTTTGTATGGGTGCGCTATTGGACCCTATGGACTTTATGGATGGACAGAAATCATAGAGTCTTTGGTGATCCACTATTTTCATTCTTTCTTTTTTTCAAACGCTCTCTGCAACAATCATTCTACGATTGTTTTCAAACTCGTTTGATTGATCAGGATGTGTATACAGCTTATACTAAGATCTTTAGTTGAGTAGTAGCTACTTCGTTTTTGAAGTAACTATGAATGTAATTATTTTACAGCAATAAAAGATTTCTTCCCACAAAAAAAGTGTGTGTGTGTGTGTGAGAGAGAGAGAGAGAGAGAGACTGTGAGGGTTGCTGACACTCCGCCACCTCTACGAGGCACCTCGAACCATTCTCAGTTACAGACAGGTGATATTCCTGCAGGTGTAGATGTGGTTGCCCCAGTCCCCCCACCTAGGAGGGGAAATCCATTTGTTCAGGTCCTATCATTGATGTTTCTGATCAGCCCCCGGTTAGTCACTCTTCACCTCTTGATAGAGGTATGGGGTTTTTTCTCCTTCTCCCTCGGGTGCAGGGATTCTTCACACTCCTATGCCAGTTCCCTCCTACAGGAACTCTTTTGTAGTACTGGCAGATTTGGTAGAGTTTGAGCTGGACCCGGTTATTGGGATTCCGTTGGACAGGGTCTCCCCCTCCGTTGGAGTGGGTTTTCTTTCACCAGTTGATTTCTCTCCGCTTGACAGGAGAACACTTTCACAAGAGAGGATTTTCTCCACCACCATGTCGGGTAGGGCCTTTCACCCGGCCTCCTCCTCTCGTCAATGAGGATCGTTAGTTGGAACGTTCAGGGCCTCGGTGGTATACCTCATTGCCGCCGTAGGCAACTGATTCGTGACCAACTCCATCCAGGTGTTTTAGGTGGTCCCATTGATATCCTTATGCTCCAAGAGCATAAGCTGGATGGTAGAGATTGTGCTAAGTCAGGTAAGCTTCTTTCTGGCCATACTTTTTGGTCACCTGCCTTGGGCACTAGGGGAGGCATTTGCATTTCTATCTCTTCTTCGATGCTCCCCTTGGTCATTGGACACGGAGTCATAGTCTGCTCTAGAGCACAGTGGGTTATTTTGATGATTGGTGGGCGTAAGGTTGGCTTTCGTAACCTTTATGCACCCAACTTGAGAGGGGATCGTGTCCTCCTTTGGAAGGAGTTACTCTCTTGGTCACATATTGTAGATTCTTGGATTATTGGGGGCGATTTCAACATGGTTGAGATGCCTTCAGACAAAAGAGGGAGTAGGAAAGGTGGCATTCACTCCCTAGAGAGAGCAGCATGGGATGCCTTCCTTTTTCAGTTCAGTGGCAGAGATGTTTGGTATGATGATGCTTTTCACACTCAGCCACAATCTCTTCTGTTTTCTTGGTCGAACAAGAGAGTAAGGATGCCTATCCATGCACGGATTGACAGATGTTATGAGGATGATTGGGCACTGGACAGAGATGGGACAGTATGCATCAACGATTTTCCGGTGGTTTTGGTGGTTTCAGAGCCTCGGGCGAGAGGTCGCTCTGCCAGTATTAGGATTCCAGATGCCTTCTACGCAGAGGAGGGCCTCACAAAGGCAATGCTATGGATTTGGGTTTCTCACCTGTAGGGTGGGCAGTTGTCTCCGTCAGATGTGGCTGCAGCCGTCACTGACATTAGCAGCTTTTATCTTTCTGTTGCTAGTATTAGGAGAGATGAGATTGGTAGGAGAGAGATTGTCATTCGACAGCAGCTGGCAGCTCTTCAGATAGAAGAGCAGAAACGGCCTTCAGATGCTTGGATTCCGGAGCACCTTGCTGCAGCAAGGGCTCATCAACAGACACTTTTAGATCAAAGAGCAGAGTATGCCTTTCACGCCAGAGAGTCTTTCTGGACGCAGATCAGAGGTAGAGTCAACAAGCAGTTCTTCTCTACTCTCGGCCCTAGACATAGTAGAGAGAGTGTTTCGCAGCTTGTTGACTCAGACGGGATACTTCAGACACATCCAAATGCCGTCTTGCAGATTGCTTTAGATTACTATGCCTCCCTTCTGACTGCAGATCCTGATTCACATGCCAGAGATGATGCTAGACAGGTTATTTGGTAGCATATTCCTATGTTGGTGGATAGAGGTATGAGAGCCTCACTTGATGCACACTTCACCAACATAGAGTTCAGGACTGCTCATACTGCCCTTCATAAGGGTAGTTGTCCAGGGTCAGCAGATCGGCTTACACCTTTTTTCTTTTTTTTTTTGGATCAATTTGGGGATTACATCACCTCAGCCCTGTAGGGCGTTTGGGACTCGGGTGAGATGCTGGACTCACTCTCAGAGGGTCTCATTCATCTTATCCCAAAAGGAGGTTGCAAAAATTTAGTGTCTCAATGGAGACTGATCACCTTACTGGGCACTTTGTATAAGATCTTGGCAAAAGCCATCAGCCTGCGATTGCAGCCCATCTTGCCAGATCTTATACATGACACACAGACAGGCTTTGTCCATGGAAGAAACATTTTGATAACATATTCTCGTTTTGGGAGGCTTCTGAGTGGGCGATGCATGAGGGCCATAGACTGGCAATTCTACTCCTGGATTTCGAAAAAGCATATGACAGGGTAGATTGGGGTTTTCTAGAGAGAACCTTTCTTCACTTAGGATTTTCAGATTTGTGGATTAGAGCGGTTTGAAGAGACCTATCATAAATTTTTTGTGGAGTGGATTAGATGGCACTTCAGATGTGATAGCCAGGGTGGCTTGGGAGACTCTCATTCTACCCACCGAGGAAGGGGGCCTCAATATTATTGATCCAGACTTGCAGTGTAGAGCCTTGCTCTGCAAGATGGTGGTCAGAGGTTTGATGCCTGGTCAGGAGCCTTGGAAGGATTGTTTCTTACGCAGTATACAGACATACACACCTTCTCAGGGAGGAGATTGGATGGACAGCCCTAGATGGATCTTTATATCAGCCCGTCTCAGATCTCCTACTTCCCCTCTCATGGCTGCCATTCTGAAAGCTTGGGACAGCTCCAGAAGTACTCTTCGGAGAGTTCCACTCTCCTCTCGTGAAGAAATTGACAGGCAGCCCGTCATGTGGAATGATTGCATACTAGATGAGCATGGCAGATCACTGGGCATGTCACATTATATGCAGTGGTCTAGATGGGAGTTGGGACCTGCATCCACGGTGGGTGCTTGGAAAGCTTTTAGGATGCGTCCAGAGGATCAGAGAGCTCGTTCAGTTAGTCACCTCAGAGGAAGTGCAGCCAGGATGCAGCAGATAGATGCAGCCATACCAGTGGAGTGGATGGATACAGACCATTTGCCTATTTATGAGTCCACCTGATTGGGGACTTTTTCGAGGATAGGTATCCCTTTGTAGGTTATAGCCTTGTGGGATGCACATGAGGATACCCTTGTCTTTCAAGTTCATGCAGGGGGCAGGCTCCACAGATCTTCAGAGGACATTCTATTGGAGGCTCATTTTCCGCCTGTCAGGATTGCAGGATACATGGAGATGGGTAGAGACTCACAGTGGTATCTTGATCCAGACCCCGTTCTCTTGGCTATTGGATCTTGGAGGCTTTGGTTGTATGGAGGTTCCCCTATTAGATCCTTGCAGTGGGATCCACTTCTTTCGTTACACGGTCAGAAATGCCAGGAGATTCCAGCTGAGTTGTAGAGACTGGAGGCCCTCTAGAGCTCCTCATTGGGATACTTTTCAAATTTTTGCAGAGATGCAGAATTTGGAAATCCTTCAGGAATAGGAAAGTCACGTTATTCATCTGGCTTACTATTCATGGAGGGATTGCAATGAGCCTGTGGAGATCCAAGTTTGGGGCTGACCCTACTTGTCCTCGATGCCACTCAGCAGTTGAGTCAGTGCAACACTTCCTTTGGGAGTGCACTCAGGGGAGGATGGTTTGAAAGGGTGTTGCTAGGATACTTTGTACTTTTCATAGAGCACCCTTGTTCATGACTTGGGGATCAGCAACTGCTTGGTTGTCACTCACTCGTCCATAGGCTCTCTTCGAGGGACATGACATGGACACAACTTTCTTTGTTGTTCGACATCTTGTGGAGTCATGCTCCCTCTGGGATCTTCCGTTTACTCGATTCAGAGCTCCCCACGCTTTTGTAGACACATCCTGGGAGATTCTGGCTAGTATCACAGCATGGCATATTTAGAGAGCCAGATGTACAGAGGCTTTGGAGGACTCCCAGGTTCACCCTTCTCAAACTATGGCCAGTATCTGGGCAGATACTATACACACTTTGATGGCCATTTGGGCGAACATATAGGGAACCTCCAGGACTACTACTGCTAGGAGGGTTGCTTTTCTCATAGTCTGGAAGGATTGTCCTTTCTTCTCTGACTCTCCTTCAGGGATGAGGTGGCATTTTCAGCCACCACCTGGGATTATTGTCAGCTCATTCTGAGCTGTTTTTTCTCATGCTTGACATGATGTACTCCCGCACTTGAGCTTGCTCTGCGGTTTTTATTCATACTTAATGAAGTACTTTTCTTGGGGGAAAAAAAGATCGTCAATGTCCTTTGCATCCTGAATCATAGATTATCTATTTTTTCTTTGTATCTGATATCAGTCAGTTTTGTGGGAGGTTTGTCTTGTACGAGGATACATGCTCTGGAGCCAGGAGCATAAGCTCATCACTTGGAGCCCACAATGTCTCTGATCCTACTTGTCCTGGTCTCAGTTTGTATTTCATAAGTACTTTTTTTTAAAGTTGAATATGATTCTGTCTTTGGAGTTAGACTCAGAGGTACTCGGAGTTCTTTCTGATGGTTTCCAAATTGAGGTATTGTTTAGTGAGGTTCATGAAAATTACTGGTCGTTGCTTCTATGAGTAATAGAAGAAGAATGGATAGAAATAACTCTTGTAGATGATGAGGATCTCTCTGAATGTATCTTGCATCTAGAGTTTTGTGAAGAGGAAGACTTTATGTGAATGGGCATTGAATCTTTTGGAAAAAAACTAATAGTCTTCGGAGCTTTTTGCTTCACCTTTTTTTTCACTCTCTATTTCCCCTCTTTTTTTTAACGGTCAGGTATCTCTCTTCAGGTTATAGGACTACGGGATAAGGTTCTTATAGGGATGCCATGGTTTTTTATGTTCATTCTAGGGACAGGCTGTCTAGGATATTCTTATGGATGTTTTTTTAAAGCTTCTAAGGATTTTATGTCATGTGGAGCAATGTTTCTTGGCTTCATGATGGTATCTAGACCCTAACTTGGATCACATTCCCTTGGGTTCATGGAGGACTTGGCTCTTTAAAGGTGTCCCATAAAGTATTTGGAGTGGGATCCCGGGAAAGGGAGTGGATTGATGGAGGGCAACGAGAGAGTAGCCTCCCCTTCTTTGGGTACAGAGTCAATAATGCGAGAGGAGATTTCAGCTTTGCGTGAGAGACTGGAAAACCATTAGAGATTCTCATTGGGAGAATTTTCAGATTTTCTACTTGAAGAAATCCTTTTGGAGGAGACTCTGGAAATCCCTCAGGAATAGAAAAATAATTATTGTCTTTTGGCTATCTATTCATGGAGGGATTGCAGTGGACTGATGGAGGTCTACTTCTCCTCATTGCCTTTAGTTGAGCAGTCAATTCTACATTTGTCTATGGGATTATAGACAAGCAAAGATCTTTGTTGCTTCTCCGCTCTTCGTGACCTGGGATTCAGAGGCTTGAATCTCTGTTTCGAGGCCTTAGGTCTTTTGTGAGAGGCACGATTTTTCTTGGGCTCTTTCAGTTCAATGACACTTAGTTGAGTCATGCTCTCTGGATGATGTTTCCGGATATCCTTACAGACCTACACATGCCATGGTGGGATACTTGGTGAGAGATTTTGGCGAGCATTTCAATGTGGCATATTTGGAGGTTCTGATGCACAGAGGCTTTGGGTGGCTCCTCAATTGACCCTTCATGCCCATTGGCTAGCATTTGGACAGATACTGTACGGCCACTTGGGTGAGCATGCAAAGGTCTTGCAGGCGGCTTCTGCTAGGAGGATTATTTTCCTCCGTGCGTGGATTGGCTCCCCGTTTTTCTCAGAGTCCATTGCAGGGTTGAGAGTGGCACTTTCAGCCTCAACCTTGGTACTTTGATAACTCTATTTCGTGAGGTTGATTTTTTCCCATTTAGGATGTTTCGGTCTCACGCTTTGCATGATGTATTTCAGCCTTGAGCTTTGCTCATGGGGGTTCTTTCATACTTAATAGAAGTCCTTTCAGTGAAAAAAAAAAGTGTAGTAGGATGAGGATACTCTTGTGGACGCTAATTTTAACCGTGTCAAGGTTTATGCCATGTGGAGTAGTGTTTCATGGCTTTAGTATGGTATCTAGATCCTAACTCGGATCACATTCCCTTAGGTCCTCCATGGAGGATTTGTCTCTAAGGAGATGTCTTCATAAAGTATTTGCAGTGGGATCCAGGGAGTGGCAGTGGATTGATGCAGGGAACTAAGAGAAGAGCCTCCCCCTGTTTTGCTACACGATCAGTAATGCCATGAAATTTCAGCTCGGCCTTAGAGGCTAGAATCCCAATAGAGCTCCTAATTGGGAGAATTTTCATACTTCTGTTGATCTGTAGAAATCTTTTTGGAAGAGACTTTGAATATCCCTCAGGAGTAGAAAAATCACTCTTTTCTTTTGGCTATATATTCATGGAGGATTATAGTGAATTAGTGGAGGTCCACATTTGGGGCAGCCTATACTTGCCTTCATTGAATTTCTGCTTAGGATTCAACATTGTCTATGGAATTGCAGACAGTTTGGGAGGGGATTGCTAGTCTTTTGAGCACCTTTGTTCCTTTTTCCTTCTTTGTGACTTGGGGTTTGGTGGCTTGTCTCTTTGTTTCGGGGCCTCAGGTCTTTTATAAGAAGCATGAATCTTCTTGGGCTCTTTCAGTTTGACGACATTTTGTTGAGTCATGCTCTGTGGATGATGTTCCCCGCTCTCCTTTCAGACCTACACATGCCTCAGTGGATACTTTTTTGGGAGATTTTGGTCAGCATTTCAGCATGGCATATTTGCAGATCCAGATGCACAAAGGCTTTGACATGGCTCCCCGATCCACCCTTCACACACATTGACTAGTATTTGAACAGGACCTGTACACACTAGAGTGGCTCCCCGTTCTTCTCGGAGTCCACTTGCAGGGTTGAAGTGGCACTTTCAGCGTCAACCTTGGTGCCTCTCTAGTTATTCATGAGGAGCAGGACGAGGCGCAGGACCATGAGCACAGAGATAGCCCATCTTGCCAGAGAGCACCGATGGTTCCACCCCGAGGATGTACATATGACATGATCCGGCAGCACCGCAGGATGATCTTACACAGAGGCCGTACCCGTCGCTTTATTTCTAGACGACGGAGGATGATGGCAGATTTTCGGAGGAGATTGCTCCATGGAGACTTGGCACCGCCAGCAGCCCATTTGACACTTGCCCAGATCTTCACACTCATGGCAGGAGGCATGGTCGATGGCCATGACTTCCATCATTTCTTTGGATCACAGACCCCTTAGGGAAGACGATGTTCCTCATATTCCATATTTTACATTTTGTATCTAGGCAATTTTGGTACTCTATTTCATTTCATTTTGTATCTAGGATTTTTGTAGCCATTTTTGGCATCTTAGCGGTATTACGATGAGGCCACCTAGTTGGCGCATCGTTGATGATGTATTTTCCTTTCGGATGATTTTGTGTCCCATAGGCCATGTATGGCCTTCCGTGGACCTTTAATAAAATTTCTTTCTTTCTTTCTTTCTTTCTCTGATGAGCATGATATTTGTCCACTTAGGTTGTTTTGTTTCTCATGCCTTGCATGATGTATTTTTGCTATGAGCTTTGCTCCTGGGGTTTCTTTCATAGTTAATAGAAGTCTTTTCATTGAAGAATAAAATAAAATGTGTAGTGGCATAGTATGTAGTTTCCATGGGTCGATTGCTTTATTGGAAGCTGAGAGTATCTATAGATTTTACAGTAATGCTAGCTAGAGGCAAGAGAGCATTCTAGAGTCCATGTCTTGTCCACTAATATTATTTACTAATGGAGGATGCATTGGAGAACTTGTGTTGTATTGGCAGTCTGATTCTAATACTAAGAGCATTTGCATAATTGTAGATATTAGGGACTGCTTACTTTAGTTGGAACTGATGAAACTGCTGTGATAACAAAATGGGAAGGTACATATTTGTAGGTCTTAGGGAGTGATGGCTTTAGTTTGAAATCGTGAAAATGTTTTTGGACCTAGTTCTATACAAAAGGACTATGGAAAGGGTGCATTGGAAACTGGTAAAATATTGGCCCTCAGAGAACTGGTGTATTAATAAGTTCATGGACCCAACTCTATGGATAAGAATATAGGGATGGATGCATTGTCTGGATTCATGACATTTTATTGACCTGACCCTATCAGAAAGATTCTAGGAGGGGTTGCTGGAGTAACTTTGTAAGAATTATTGGTGTAAATTCCTATTGTTCTGGAGAAATGGCCATTAGTCAAGAGGTACATTCTCTCCTAGAATCTTGAGTCAAATATGGGAACTATCACTTTCTGATTTTCCTTTCTTTCTATATATTTTAACAAAAGAGTTGAAGAGTGGGAGTAGAAATGTTTCAATTAAGTCTTCTGCTGAGAGTGAGCTTAGATGGATATGTACGTGGAAGACTTAGTCCTGTTGATTGGACTTCATCTTTAGAAAATTATTTAGGAGGAGGAAGTGATGCACAAAGTTTAGAGCTAACAGATCGCCTTTTCTAGGGATTTTGTGATAGTACCCTTCCGTTGGATCTGAAATACGAAAGTTGGAATGCTTGTCTCTCTTTGGCTGAATGTGGACTTGATAAACTATATAATAGTAGTGGGCTCAGATTTTGCAATACTGTCTTCTTTAAGTGATTCTTCAATTATTATCAGGTCAACCAGAGCTAAGGCCAAATTTACGTGAAATATGTGCTGCACACAGGGCCAGTAAAGAGCAGGTACTGCATATTATCCATGGTGAGAGTTATGTTTTGCATTATGAACCGATGACAATGTTTTATGTTCTTTTTACAAACTCTAAGACGTAATTTGCATATTTTTCAGCAAATCAAGGCACTGCTTCAGCATGTTGGCCCCGAAATGTGCTCAGACTGGTCAGACTGGAATTCAGATAAAACAGACTCATCATCATTGTTTAATAATTTTTTAAGGGCAGATCCTGCAGATCTTATGACAACTAAATTTCAGGCAGGCATCATCTCCTAGTACATCTTTTTGTGGTCATTATGAAATATGTGTAATTACGTGTGTTTTTCAAAATTTTCAAATTTAATATTTCGTATTTGATGTAGAATATTTGAAATGAATGTGTGCTCAATCAAAAACGCTCATTCAAAAAACAGTGAATATATTTGCTTCAACACAAGGAAGGATATAAAGCATTCATCGCTAGATTGGAGGTATGCCCAACCTGACAGAAAAGGGAGCAATGCTTGGATTGGGGCCGTAGCTTGAGAATGCCTTGCAAATAATAATGCCATTCCAAATGGCTCCACCAGCACTCAGTTTTCCCTTTTTTCTATTTGCATATTTAGTTTTGAATTGATTGTTTTTGTAGGTACCTTCCTTGATTCTTAATTTATGACGAAGTTAACTCCAAGTTTAGGTTCACATGACTGAGTCTTGATAAGCCCAATTCAGACAGAAGATTTTGTGATTGTGACGTTTTGCTGGAGTTTTGGTAGACATTCGAATTTAGGCAGGATTCATTTGCATGGTATTAGATGCTCTTATTTGTACTCATTGGTGATACGAATGCAGGAAATGGTACAACTCTTACGGCAATCAAGGATGAAAGTTCGTTTTCCTTGTCATGTCAAGGGGTTTGATGCAAAAGAGAGGAAAAAGCAGTTCAAGCTAACTGTACATGTTTTGAATGACCATGTTTTTCGTAGATATCAAAAGGAGATGAGGTATTATTTCTGTCAATGTCTAATTGCTGTTAGTTGTACATTGATATTTAAGCTCCAATTATAGTTTCGATGTGTACCTAGGCATGCATGTCCTTTTAGGTTAAAATAGAAATTGTGAATCAATTCCCTAGTATAGGTCATGGTGAGCTTGGTAAGATTTATGCATTACATTTTGTATTTCTATTGTTGGTCTTACTGAAACGTGATCTCCTTCCCTCCTTTCCCCTTTTCACGCCACTAATCCCCTCTTATTTTCTCTTTGTAAGCAGATCAGGAACTGTAGTGGCCATCGAGGTGTGCCAATTATTCAAGAAAATATGTCGTATCTTTGGTGTTTCAATGCCTTGAGGACCCCAGTTGAGCCGCTGACATCATTGTCTCTTGAATGCTCACTCCCTTGTGTATCCATGGGCTATTGACAGTCCTCTCTTTGGACGCTGATGAGTCTCTATGTAGCAAATGATATCTTCGCATGTATAGGGGGTAGAGGCATTCCCTCGAATGATAGAGCTGCTATTGTGGCGTGTAAACTGCATTGTGGATTGATAGTTGACCTTAATTTAGACTCTCCCATCTTTGTACATTGCCATCCTTGCTGTGGATACCTCATGCACGGTCTTTGGTTTGTATTCCATTTGAAATGGATTGAAATCGTCATCCATAAACCTTCCTGAATATTTTTCTGTTCTTGAGCATAGACTAGCATCGTTTGCATGGAATCTGACCAGCAAAGGCTGGGATTAGATGCTGGTTCCCATCCCCACACCCTTTTTACACTATGTTTTGGCGGGCTCACCTTGATTGTCACAAAGTCAACAATTGTCTCTATTGTCGAGTTGAGCTACATGTCTTTGCTCCATGTGATGTTCTTTTTTTGGAAGCTTTGCAACTTTCATTTTACATGGTGGC
Organism: Dipteris shenzhenensis; assembly: GCF_047967505.1. Lineage (NCBI taxonomy): Eukaryota > Viridiplantae > Streptophyta > Polypodiopsida > Gleicheniales > Dipteridaceae > Dipteris > Dipteris shenzhenensis. The sequence goes on from NC_141605.1 coordinate 11,680,052, forward strand.
CGTGACAATCTCTATTTTTCTGTCCTTTTGTACATCTAAAACCATAGATTTTGGTTTCTCTTAGATTTAGAGGGGTGTCCTTGTCAAATTTGCTAGGTCGTTTGGATCTCTCTCCTTCGTAGTAGTCTGTTCCCGTGTTGGAGAGTATCAGAAGAAAACTTGTCTCTTGCAGTTCAGCTAGGCTTGACCTTGCTTCCAAAGTGGTAGTTGTTGTAACCGTTCTCGGGCTAAGACATAGCTTCAAAATTCAATTCGCAGCAAATCTGAGTCCTAGCACTTCGAAAACGAATTGTAATACTAGCTGGAAGCTCCAATCAGCAGTTTTATAATTCACCGTTGAAGCTGGTACATGAATCGCCAAGAAGAGAGAGAGTGATTGGGAGGAAAGGAGAGAGGTAGAACACTGCACTAGGGCCTAGAAATAAGGGCTGGACCACCCCGAAGGTCTTTATTGCAATAGAAACATACTTTGTACAATTGGCTCTGAGAAGGGCATGAAGCTTAGTAGAAATCTTGAATGGATCTGAGAAGCGTGGGGCCTTTCTTTTATAGACTAGGCCTAGTAACAAGCCAGGGCCTGCTTTCTAAAAGCTACTTTAAAAAAAAAAAAAAACCAAGCTTTTTAGGCTTTCTTTTTAAATTTGGTGCTTTTGGTGCCCTTTTTATCTCCTAAGCCCTCTTTTTAAAGAAGCACCCTGGCTATCCATGGAAAACCATTACTTGATAAACCAGATGTAGTAAGTGACACCAAAGGTCTTAATGTCCCTCAACTCTCCTGGCGGTTGGACTATCACTCCATTGGCTAGTTTGACAACCAGATTGGTGCTTTCCATCTTAGGCTTTCCCCATTTGGCCAAGAGCTATTTAGTGACAATGCTAAATTCTTCCCCTCCATCCAATATTGTTGTAGCACACTTATTTTGGTAGGTGATCGGGAGCACAACATTTGCATCATCACTTTCAAAGTACTATGCTAGCTTGTTGACGAGTATCTTTAGTAGATTTGGCTCTTTCACGAGGGCTTTGAATCCTTTGGTGGCCACTTCCTTGGCAATTTGTCCTCTCATCAAGTCAGAGAGATCTCTCCAAAAATGATAATGTAATGTGACAGGAACCTCTGAATCATAGCCAGTGATCACCATGTATAAGACCTCTCACATAAAGGCTTACACACATACATGGATCAATACATGAATAAAAAGAAATACATGATAATAAGTTGAACTGTATTTCAAAGGAAACCCAATACAGATAACAACAAGGGTCTATGCCCGAGTGTAAGAGGTCTAAACTGCATTGGATTTACTTGTATTTGTACCATGTATGAATGGCATTTGTGCCTCGCTACTCATTTGTGATCTAATCTCTAGATACATGCCACTGGTATCATTTCTCTTTTGCTTGAGAAAATTGGATTTACTATCTTGATAATGTAAGCTAGCCGAACAACTACATAGGGCATTCCATATAAGCATGCGGCTCCTTCTCTAAAAACTAATTAGCCCCTTTTTTGCACACGCATGCGAGAGAGATAGAGAGAGGGGGGGAGAGAGAAGAGAGATTCTGAATAGGTTATTGTGGGCATTTTGCAGAAGCAATCCGGGTTTGTGGCCTTTATATAGAGGTATTGCTTTTACCGATTCAATTTGACTATGGATGTTTTGTGTGTGTTGGTTTTCATTTTAATATTCCTAATTTAGATGGAAGTTGTGTTTTCATTATGATGTTGTTTGCCTTTAGCTTATTGGTTCAAATGGGGAGTCTAATGTGATGTTGTGCCATGCTGCCATTTGGAGCTATTTGTACTCTATATATATGTTCCTAATGGCTTCTATTTCAGCAATGGTCTGGCATCTTGAGGAATATTTTTTAGCAACGACTGTGATGGATGTTTGTAATAGAAACATGTGTGATTTTGTGCAGCTCAATATAACTGTGCTATTGAGTTTCCTCCCTTTCCAGAAGTAGAATAAAACATCCTCGATATTTTGTCTCTTGGCATAAACACACATTCATGTTTCAACTATGAACACATACATACGTACTTGCATTCACACACGTATGTTCAGAAATGCAGGTGGACTCGCACATACCATGTATGCATTGTCATGCACATACCTGTTGAAATACATGCATGCATGTGCATGCACACTTATCGTGTGTTTGCTCATGCATGCACAAACAAAGAGGCTTATAGATGTGTGACCCATGCAAACAAGAGCTGATCTAGGTTCAAAAGAGGCAAGTTACAAACTCTAGTGTCCCATAGCCTAGTGGCCAAGCCAAGTAGGCGACCGGGGGCCCTAAAAAACCAAGTACCACTATTGGAGTAAAAAGGAAAGTAACTCCAATGGTAGCCCAAGCTTGGTCGAAATCCTCTCTAACCCAGGTATAAAAAGAAAAGGCGAGGAGAGAAGGCCTATGATTTGGAGAGAAGGATTGTCCATGTAATAAAGAAGGTCGAATGGTCGAGTGATAGTGTCAGAATGCGATGTAGAAATGCAGGAGAGTCCCAGAGAGATGAGAAGTTGTAGATCTATCTAGTGAGAGCTTCTTAGAGGTTAGTACCTATGCTATTGGTTGTATTTGTTGCTAAGTTAATAAATAGTGCACTTGATAACATCTTATCTGAGCCCGCAGAGCAACGGGGTATATCGCCATTAATGGTACATAGCTAATTAAGATGAAAGGGCAAGTAGCCAATTGTGATGTCATTATGTTATTTGACTCAGCATCAACACATAATGTAATTAACTCTAAGCTATTAAAGAGGCTGAAACTAAGAACCAGTCCATCTGACTATGTGTATACAGTCAGACTGGCAGATGGAAGTTTTATTGAAGCATTGGACCAAAGGGTTATCCAATTTGAGCTTCGTATTGAGGACTATGTGGGGAAGATGGACTTTGAATTAACCAGCCTTAGGTGAAAAGTATCTATCTCAGGGAAAGTTGGTATCTGCAATGGAAGTTTGAAAAACTATGAAAGAGTTGTTATTTCTTTGCTCAATGTCAGTAGAGTCGATTGAGGATGTGTTGAAATGCTACCTAATATGAAAAATGGCCAAGTTGGCTGATTAGATCATAGAGGAGTTCTCTTATTACTTTAGTGATGATGAGTTGCCTTATGGGTTACCTCTGGAGCGGAATGTTCAACACAGGATTGAACTTATCTTGGGGGCATTACCTATAAACATACCTCCCTATAGGTTAAGCTTCTTGAGGTGTAAAAACAACTGGAAGAAGCTGAGGTGTGAAGACAACTCAAAGAATGCCCTTAAGCCAAGGCAAATTCAGCACAATTTCTCACCTTTCGCTTCACCAATGATATTTAAAAGTAAAAAGGATGCTACCTTTCGTCTCTTCTAGATTATAGGAGATTGAACAATAGCACTATTAAGCACATGTATGTGATAACTCGATGATGACTTGCTAGATGCATTACATGGTGCCATAATCTTCAGCAAGATAGATTTTACGAGTAGGCTATCATCAGATCCAGATTAGAAGCGAGGATGTGATAAAATTACTTCAAGAGCAGGTTTGACGTTACAAGTTTTTGGTAATGATGTTTGGGCTTACCAAAGCTCTAGCTATATTTGTCATGCTTATGAATAACTTGCTCCGCCAATATATCGGGAAGTTTGTAGTACAATTTATTGATGATATTTTATTTACAGCAAAGGTATTGCTTAACATTGTGAGCATTTTAAGGAAAGTGTTGAATACTTTGAGGAAAGCTAGTCTATTTGTTAATAGAAAGAAAACCATGCTGCGCATGGTTAAACTTGAGTATCTGCGGTTCATTGCTACCCCTAATGGAGTTGAAATGGATACGAAGAAGGTAGTTGCGTGGACAATTTCTCACAATGTGGCCGCGTTGCAATCATTCCTAGGATTTGTCCAGCTTTATCGAAGGCGTATCAAAGTATATTCCGAGATGTGGTTGACTTTGATTGAGCTTACCTTAGATAAAGTACCTTTTGCGAGGGGACATAATCAACATGAAAAGTCCAACACTATAAAGAGAGCAATGGCCTCATGTCCAGTGTTAATTGTTGTTGATATCCAAAAACCATTTTTCCTAGAAACCAATGCACGTGGCATTGCGGTAGGAGCGTTTCTTCTTCGAATGGAAAGGCCAGTAGCCTTTGAAAGCAAGAAGCTTTCTCCTTCTCAATATAATTGGCCAACTCTTGATTATACGATGTTATTCCATGCTTTGACAACATTGAGGCATTATTTGTATGGTTCAGAGTTTTACATGGATTTGAAGCAAGATACTCTAAAGTATTTTTATAAATAGCCTACATTGACAGAAAACATTTCTCAAAAGAAATCAGCCCAATTGAGTTGAAGTATGGTTATAGACCAGCCAATCCAACTACAATTGAAATACCTCTAGAAAGTGCCTAGTGTTGTGAACTACGTTATTTAGATGATAGCGCTTGCAAGAGCTAATATCTGCCAAGCTATAGATAGAGCTAGGATGTGTGTGGATGAAAATAGATCTTCCAGATGGTTTAAGGAGAGAGTTTTTCTCAGAATTCTTCCGCACTCCAAGTCTTTGACTATAGGAGAGCGTGCTAGGTTATCATCCCGATATTGTGGGCCGTGGTTAATTCTAAAAAGAATGGGCAAGTTAGCTACATGTTAGAATTACCCGGGTTGTAAGGTGTAGCCACTTTTTCCCGTTTCTTGTTTTACAACGATTTTTAAACCCAATCTACTCACTAATCGAGGGTATTGCCTTGTTTTAAGAGGAGATAGAGGATAATGCGAGACACAAACCAACAAGAATCCCAGACCAAGGATAGTGCAACTTGCAAGTATGCAATCGGAAGATACCCACAGTGTTGGATAGCATGGTTTACTTCTATCTGAGGCAACTTGGGAATCCGTGAACCAGATGCGGAGAGCATTCCAAGATATCATCATTGAGGATGCTGAGACCTGAAGAGGGAAGCAATGCTATGCGTAAGATGAGATAGCATGACCTCGTAAGGGTCAGTCAGCATTATCCTTTAGAGGACTGACATTTATATAGTATTTTGTGCTGCGCTTTATGTATATTGTCAAAAAGAATATAATGCCAAGGTCGTCGGTGAGGGTGATGTCACAGACTAGATAGATCTAAGGCCAAAGACTTGTTGCACCTAATCGTGCAAATGTGCCTAGGGGCAAGTGAATTAGTGTGAATCCCAAGAAGGTGCATCAAAGATAGGCTTTCATAATGAGACATGTGGCATCTAAATCCATCTAGGGAGTTTGGGGCTTTATAGCTTTTATAAGCAAAAAACATAACATGCAAATGAGAGAGAGCTGTAGAGATTGGCTGGGTGGTGTTTCCTTGTTCTAGGGCCCATGATGTTTTTGAAAAAGGCACAATAGGTTGATTTGCATGTGTCATGACTTGAACTTTGAAGCATGAGCAATGTCTTAGTGAGGACGCTTGCTTTTAACTCTTCAGAAATTAGGATCCAAATGATGGTCTAAATGTCCTGAAAATTCACATAATCAAGTATTCCAGTTTTAATTTAGTATGGTGCATGTTTTATATATCTAGTTTTTACCGTGTTCTATAATATTTTTGTACACCTTAGGGGGAGGAAATTGTGGGGGTTTGGGTTTGCGATATGAAAGCCTTCCATACATTGAACACCTTGGGTTTGGACACCTTAGGGGGAGGAATGTGTGGGGGTTTGTGTTTGACATATGAAATGCTTCCATACATCGAACACATGATACATACGGACATTTAGAAGTATGATTGTTATGGCCTGAATCTTCCTCACTGCTTTAGTGCCCTTCTCCATACAACAATTCTGAGGTAGATGGGTTCATTAGAGAGCTGCTTAAGGAGCATTCTTTGGAGGTAATAAAGACATCGCTGCTTGAGGTGTGTGTGCTGCAATAAAGACATCGCTGGTAACTGATAAGAAGATGGGGATCTTTGCAGTCACTAAGATAGGTGCTTTACTGACTCACAGGCCATATTGGGAGGTTTCTTAGAGTGTGGGATTTTGGTCTGTTTTGTGTCTTAGTGGTGTTTAGTACGAGATGAGATTGCGCCCCCCCCTTGGGTTTATCAGGATCTTGCTGATTTAGGGTTTCACTTTTTTTAATCCTACCTCTTAATGTACTGTTTGTGTGGTTTTTTTAAAAATTAGTCAGCATTCCATTTGAAAAGTTATGCTAATGTAATCTAACTTTAACATGGTGACTACTTGGAGGAACGTCTCTCTTGTTTCCCTATGAAGATATTGGATTCTCCGACTATATCATCGTTCAGCCTGGAAGATCTGGCGACATAGTACAGTTATCACATTCACTAACCTTCAATTTTGCCACCCCTTTCCCTGAGTCCCTTCTCAAGTAGAATCTGGAATTTGGGAGGTGACTTCAAGTGTTAATAACTTTCACTAATAAACATATGAAATGTCTCCAAGCCTACATGCGATCAATTATTGAAGCAAGGAATTCGGTACAATTCTTAATTGCAACAAAAAGCAAGACACTTTGCACCATGAGATTGTACAAAAAGAAAAGGCAGCCTTCTCCAGGTTGACAAGCATATGTGAGCAGCCTTCTACCTGAAGATTTGGCAATTGAGAGAAATGAGGGAAGATATCCTTGCATTTATCCAAAAATATAATCATTTTAGGTACTTTGTTTCAGGAATAGAGATAATACTACCAAGTTGTCCATCCAGCCAAGATGTGGCATTCTATACAAAGGAATTCTAAGATAAGGGCATGGATGCAAAATCGGGAACACCATGTGCATAACTCAATCTTCACAGTGTAGGGAAGATAGTTCCCTGCCCAAAATAGGTGAAAATCGGTGTAAAATCTGTAACAATTGCATCAGACAAGATTCTGAATGGAGCATGCCTCAGCTCTGTGCCTAGAAGCTGGTCCATGGGGTAAGGGACTTGTGATAGGAATGCAACTGGGCTGTGATTTTGGTGGAAAGAATACAGACAAAATGGGCAAAACCTGATATGACCCTCCATCCAGGGATGAACTCTTGCAATCTTAATAAAAACATTCAGCAAAGGAAGCCTTTCAGGATTTGTATATGCTTAGATATTTTGAGTGCTACTGTACCACTTGTTTCTCAGGCTTTACATGATGCATAGTGTTTTGCATTTGGTCATTTCTTTCACACCTAATAGAAGTTATTTCATGAAAAAAGAAAGAGCCTTAGATGGGTTTTCGCTTCACCTTTCATGGTCACGCACTATGCCGTGCTTACGAGGAGGCTGGTGCTTTTGGATTACTAGTCATAGGCAGCTCTTGTAAAAGCCTCAATACCTTTGCTTTAGTGGCTAACAGGTTACGAAGGTTTTGTTCATCCTTCTTGCTATAGGCCCTCATAGCAATAGAACAGCAACATAAAAATAAGTTTTCAAGCCTGCAGGAAATGATGTCTGACTGCATTTGCTCAGCTTGCGAGTATGGTCTGAAACTAGTGGCATGTGTTTTTTTCAAAGGCAGCTGAACGTTTTTCATTTGTATGATTATCCGCTCAGAATTCTTGTTGTAGAATGAGCATGTGGTTTCACATGCTAAACCTTCATCTGTTTGCAGGCTTTTTTGTGGATGTTTCGTTGTTTGATGGTCAGAGCAGCACCTTGTCAAAGTCTTCCACTCCATCCATGGCCTCTTTGTCAGAAAATTTTGAGAAAACGCTGCATGTGAGCAATATAGAAGATGATGGACTAGCTGATGAGGCAGAGAATTTGATGGTGAAGTTGAAATTTCTAACTTACAAGGTTACTGTTTATCCCTCAAATTTTCAGATTGTTGATGGGACAACTCTTCTTTCGTATTGATTTTAACCGTACAAAATAGTACCTACAGCTCAGAAGTGATCTTCTTTTCTTTTTGGGGTTTTGTTTTTTTGGCCATAATTGGAGCTAAAAGAGATTCTTCTTTTTAATTGCAAAAGGTGGCTCTTTTCCAGATATGTAATCAACCTAGTTCCCCTTTATTTAGGCAGATTTGGCCAGGCAGATGTGGGCACTTCCCAAAACTCTTTGGGGCTGGTCATCACCATGCTGCCATAGTCCCTTTGTGTCATTCTCCTTCTCTCTCTTTTTCCCATATTTTCCCTTAGCCTCCTTAATGTATGCCGTCTATTCTTTATTTTTTCCTTCCTCAAAAGCACGTGCTCTGCCATTTTTTGTTGGTGGAGCACTCGTGAATGTCATCCGTCCATATGGACCACCCCTTCAATCGATTTCTTTTGAGCTTGCCTGAAATGAATGGATACGCGTTCATAGATGACATGCATATTTCCACTATGTTAGTGCTTCTTCTGCACAATCGAGATCACAAAGCATTATGTTTTAGGTTGCCCTCCACATAGGACCGTCGAGTGTTCCATTTGTCAACTATTTGCTGCAGCCTTTCAATGTCAACTACAGACAGTTGTATGGTGCTTTATGGGTTTCTACTTATAAAGAGCAGGTTCTGTATGTGGCCAAGTCGCTGACTGAGTAATGGTTGATTGTTAATTTCTTTCAATTCTTGAATGAAATCTTTCACACTCTGACTCACACATCTTGTTTCCTTTTCAAAGTACTTTTAGATATGTCGTTGATGGAGATCATTCAGAGGATATGGAGATTGCTCCCACTTTTGGCCAGAGATCATCCTTACCCCACAAAACCGATTCAGATACATGATCACTGAAGTCCAAACTTCTCCACAGACTAGGAATAAGTTTCCCTGGTGTCAAGATGTGCTGTTTGGTTCAGCTTACATAATATACATCATGAAGCAGCATTACTTTCTTCCTCGTATATGCTGCTTTAGATAGTGCTGACCATTGCTAACTATTGTATAATTTTCATCTGTATTTCCTATTGTTTTGTTAGACTTCATTTAATGTTCCCCACCCAATGCATTCTCTAAGGGATCAAAATAGACCCACCACACCTTGTCTTTTATGTCTCTAAGGAAAACATCTCTCACCAAAAACCATTACATCTAGATCAAGTAGTCTAAAGCTACTCCTATTCATGGAACAAGAAAGCTTCTCTTGAGGCTTACCTCACCAGTAGATTTCAAACATATACATATACATGCGCACGTACACACTCTTTTCTTAATGCGGGGATGACTATTTCATTATAAAAGTAATGTATATTCATCACTTCCCCACTAGGGAACAACTTCTACAGGAGAACTAGAAACAATTATAAAACACTTCCAGCTGGGCTGGAGGAAAGGGCCAGAGGAAGATCTCAAAGGAAGCGGGTGTCTCGTAGAGATTGATGCAAGGGAGAATCAAACCAAGGAATGGACATTCAGCCAAATGTTACAGCCGTGATATAATGACCACAGAGCCCAATAACAACAGCTGTAGAAGAACTGATCATAATGTGGTGTGGAGGCATATCTATCAAACAACTGCCAAAGGAAATCGTATGAAGACATGCATGAAGAAATGTTGCCAATCTTGGAAGAAATCATGAGCAGGAGGACAAGTCCAGAGAAGATGCAGCATAGTCTCCCTCAGATGCACACATGGAGGGCAACCAACCACTATCCACTGGTAATGCACCCACTAAACAATGACATAAGACCACCTGATGCTTGAGAGGAAGCTCGCTATTCTATATGCGTTTGAGGCAAGTCTCAAGAGACTTGTCTAGACACCAGAAATAATGACCATACTCTTGAATCCATGGCTGCAGAAGTAATAGAGGATAAGCATTTTTGGCTGGAAGCTCTACAAGAAAATGGGGAGTAACCCAAAAGATGAGTAGAAAAAAAGTGGGGTACAGGCTGAAAAGATTGCAGCACAGAGATGATGATGCGCTAAATAAGCACGTGATGCAAGCCCAAACAATATTGTGTCCTGGTCTAAGGGAAAGGAAGTGTGCAGCCCCAATCATCTACCACATCTGCCATAGTAGAAATACCCAAACGATGCAGAAAATATGCCTTGCGAGGTTGAAGGTGAGCCAAAGGGGGAGGGCTCCAATGGATGCTTTACAAACGGAGGATGTAGCCAAGATGGAGAGGACGATGTGACTAAATTGGATGAGACAAAGCTGCTGCCAGCCATGAATCAAACGGTAGATAGGGACACCAACGAATCTGACCATTAAAATGCCCAAAAAAACATCTTGGATAGTAAAACTCCAATGGCCAAGGGCCTCTATACGAACTGGGAACCAAGAAAGAAGTTCCATCCAGAAAAGGACACGTTTCCCTCTATTGTTGGGGGGTGGAGGTTGAGAAGGCCAACCTTATTTCCACCAATAAGGAGTAAAATTTCCACCAATAAGAAGTAAAATCCAATGTGCTCTAGACGGTGTGATCAAACCATGTCCAACCACAAGGGGAAGAAAAGAATCTGAAACTGAAATGCAAGCTCCTTCCCTAGTGCCCAAGAAAGAGACCAAAAAGTGTGAAGAGAAAGCAATTTACTTGACTTTGCCTTGTCTTTAACATCCAGCTTGTGTTTTTGAATAAAGAGAATGTCAACAAGAGAGATAAAACTGATTATGAATCAACTGCCTCGGGCGGCAATGAGAAACACACTGCCAAGGCCTCGAATATTCTAGCTAACAATGCTCATTAACGAGAGGAAGTAGATAGGGAAACCTTACTTGACTTGGTGGCGGAAACACCTCCCCTGTGTGAAGATCTCCTGGAGTAGTGGAGAGGAGGAAGGTCCACACGGAAAGTACCCCCACACTTGTGGAAGTGTATGCTCTATTAATAGAAACTGAAAGAACAGATTTTGTGGAGGGCACAAAATCTACCTCTCCAAAATTAGCCAGAGGTGAGAAAGAGCTCCTATGGCGCCGGAATCCTTAAAAATCCCTGCGTGCAAGGGAGCTGCAGGGCCAAGGGTCACATCCTTACCTCGACCAATACGTGATGCCTGTAGTACTGAAGTGGGAGGGAGCTACACGTATGGAGGAGGAGGGCCACGATTTGGATAAGGAGCTGAAGAAACACCATCACTAGCCGCAATCAAAATAGGATTAGGAACAAGAGAAGGAGCCTCTTGGTCTGTAGATGGTGGAGAAATCTGACTCTAACTTCAATCCTGTGTAGGAGGTGCCAAAGGAGCGTGGTGACAAGAGGGGGCTGCACTAGAAGGCTTCTTGGGCGTTTTCTTGGCAATCTCTAGCGAAGTGCCAAAAGATCTCGCAAATCTGGCCCTGATCCCACTTGCTAGCAATCTCGAATCTTTTTTGAAAAAGAGAGCCATCTAGACGCTGGAGCTTAATGTGGTCATCGGATATGTTAGGGTCAGTCACAGTGGCCCTAACTCTTGGAAGTCCATTAAACCTGATAGCGTCCATTGCTGCGGAAAAGGGTAAACCAGGGAGGGGGGAATTTCTATGACCAACATGGCAAGGAGTCGGTGGTAAACATGAGGAAGACCAAGGGATCTAGATAATGGAAAGTGAAAAGACCCATCTGTCATTCTCTACACAAGGTCAAAACCTAGAGAGAAGGATGAGAAAAAGATCTTCTAAGAACCAAGTTCCAAGTGGCTATCCTTGAGTATAGTACTCACAGCTCCAAGAGAATAAAAACTTCTTGAAAGAAACCTCGTCCCAATAATTGAACCTAGAAGGTGGTGGAGCCGTCAAAGCCACATCCTTCTGAAGCTGCAACAACTCATTTTTAGAGAATATGTATGTTCTTGCAGCAGCCAGTGGAAGTGGACGAGGATTGGATGAATGGGTAATCATTCACCAATCGACTGTGGAAGGCTGATTCAAACAAAATGAAGATCCTTCTATCACAAAGGAAAAGGGTGAATGGAGAGAGGATAGGCAGGAAGGGAGGGGCTGAAAGGGAAAGAGGAGGGGGAGAGGAGGTGAAAAGAGAGGGGCTGATAGGGGGGAGAAGCTGAGGGGGAGGGGTGGGGGGGAAGGGGCAGCAAGGGAAGCGGAGGGGAAAGGGGGGGGGGGCGAGGGGAGGGGGAGGAAGCGAGGGAGGAGGGGGAGGGAAGGCAGCAAAGGAGGAGGGGAAGAGGTGGCACGGGGGAAGAGGGCAGAAGGGAGGAAGTAGAAGGGCAAGGAGGGAGGAGGGGGAGAGCAAGCGGAAGGGGGCAGGAGGCGAGGAGGGGGGGGGGAGGGGAGGTGGAGGAGAGAGGAGAGGAAGCAAGGGAAGAGGTAGTGGGGGGGGGGGGGGGGGCGGGAGGCAGGGAGGCAGCAGAAGCAGCAGGGTAGGGGAGGAAGAGGGAATCCTGGTGGCATCAGGGGGGAGGAGGGAGATGGGGCCAGTAGGGAGGAGGAGGTGATGGGGAGGGAGCTGTGGCTTCAACCAAACAAAGATCTGATTTTCATAGACATATCTGCTGTAAAAATGTATATACCAATCAAGTGTGTCCCCTATAATGTGTGTGGCCTCGGTGATGGCAATAAATGGAGGCTTTTTTAAGCCTAAGCCGCATATTTTTTATTTTCAAGAGCATAATCAGCATGCTTTTGCTGGTAGACAAGGCTTCTTTGCAGGCTATCATATTTTCCATGCTGGCCAAGGTTTGCTTTTGGGTGTTGTTATGCTACTGTGACATGAACTTCAGCCACTTATGGCTTTCAATCATCCCACTGGTTGATGGATGGTGATACAATGCATGATAAATGGTGAGATTTATGGTCTTGCATTCTTATATGCCCCGCAAAACTCTTCGAACAGGCAGTCTTGTGGAGGTCATTGGCCAATGATCCATGGACTACCAATGCCTTTTTATGTGGGAGTTCAATAAATCTACAGCCTTTGGTGATAGGACTTCTCACCATATGCATATGAAGGCTATTGAATCATGGGATTGGGCAAATGCAATGGCGTTCTTGAATGCTAATGACTTCTGGAAGTACCTAATGCCTCTGGCTCCTGGCTTTACTTATAAACATAATGCATTGGATTACTGGGCTAGGCTAGATGATGGTATATGCTCAACGCCTCTCAATTTTTCGCCTTTACCTATACCATGTCCATTGATTTCTATGCATCTATCAGATCATCATCTGCTGTGTATGAATATGTTTTTTGGGATGCGTCAATTTTACGAGCAAAAACCTATGAGCAAGTTTATCCGAGCATGTTTTTCAAGAGATTTAAAAAATTGTATTTCTTTAGGAGACATGGTTTTACACTTTTATTTTCACTAGAACTAGATCCCTTTATCATAAAAATATATAGAATTTTCACTCATTCAATTTTACATAACATAAATTTTCTTCTTTTTAGACATCCGTTGTACCCTACTATTACCTTAAAAAAGTATTGAAAAATAGTTTCGCCAACGAAACTACCTTGGAAGACCTACTTCAAAGGGGTTTCGCTGGCCAAACTACCTTGATGGCTTACTTCAATGAGGTTTCTTTGGATAAACCCTTTTATGAGGCTAGGTTGAGAGAGGGTTTTCAATGTCACCCCCTATTAAGTAAAAGTTGTAAAAAGGATCTGTTTGAGGGGGGGGTTCCTAAACACTTCCGGAAGTATTACCGGAAGCCTAGGGCCACTGGTGTGAGAAGCAAGTAAGACATGCCATAGGTGTCACTGATGGTTCGTAGGTAAGTGCTAGTTGATGGTGTCAACTATGTGCAAGCGGTACAAGTGTTGAACTAATGTGAGCAAGAAGAAGACCAATGCGGAACAACGTCATTAAAAAAACCCTTGACATGAACTGAGCAGAACTTCAACCACATGACACAGGGTCCGTTGTACCAGGTGAAGGGAGAGGAGGGGAGGGGAACACAACGGGAAGAGATCTTAGAGAAGAGAGTAGAGAGATGGAAAGTAGCATAGTTCATTAGGAAGCAAGATGATTGATACACCCATAGAAGATACACACGAGGCGAGCTCTTGACTCTCCCTCTAACTCCCTTCACGCCTTTCGCCCTTGCTCGAATGTCCCTCCCTCCTCTCCTCCGTTTCCCCCTCTTCAACTTCTTCTCATCTGCTCGCCGATTTAAAATCTTTTAATTCTTTGTTACTCCCACCTCTGCGCTGTTTTCATTATACAGCTTATTCAAAATCTTCTCAATGCTGGAACACCATTCTTTCCGCTTGAAGTTCACTCATCAAGCAAAACTTAACTCATGATAATAAGAGGAGGTCACGCTTGGAGCTAATTTAACATTGTTATCCAGTGTTGCAGAATGCTTGCCGCACAGTGCTAGAGATCACCGATCGATGCAGAGTATCATTTATCCTAATTTCCATTTTTCAAAAGATTATTACTATTCAGGAGATTGCTGATTGAAAGACGAGATAACCTCCTAGTTTTGGAGACATGGATCAGTTCGTGAAGCAGCTTTCCAGCCAGTCATTACCCGACGGATATCGTCTAGCAACTATGGAAGAGGTTCTGAAGCACCGAGAAGCAGCACAGAGTTTAGTAAAAAGGGACGACAAAGTTCGACTGAAAAATGGCTTTTTTGAAAACTTCGAAGTTAAGAAGCTATTTGTGAAGAACGCTACGCATAAGCTGCTATGCACTCTGCTGGACTGCTTCCCATGTGCACCAACAGGTGTACCCCTGTGCACCATTGCTCCAGACTGCTTCACTCTGATTAACTTTGACCATGGTCGGCGGTCAAGGTTGAGATTTGGTACTCTTCAGTCATGTATTGCTCCCATCATATCCAAGTCATGTCCAAGTCCAAGTCATGTCCATGTCCAAGTCATGTCCAGGTCCTGTACAAGTCATGTCCAAGTCATGTCAAGTCATGTTTAAGTCATGTCAAGTCATGTCCAATTCATGTCCAAGTCAAGTCAAGTCATGTCCAAGTCACGAGTTGGTTGCGAGGGTTGGTGCACCACCTATACCTCTTAACTGTTGGATTGCTTTCCATGTGCACCAACAAGTACTGCCTGTGCGACCGTGCACTCTGCTGGACTGCTTCCCATGTGCACCATTGTGCCAGACTGCTTCACTCTGATCAACTTTGACCATGGTCGGTCGAGGTTGAGGTTTGGTACTCTTCAGTCATGTATTGCTCCCATCATATCCAAGTCATGTCTAGGTCCAAGTCATGTCCAGGTCCTGTACAAGTCATGTACTGTCAAGTCATGTCCAAGTCATGTCAAGTCATGTCAAGTCATGTCCAAGTCAAGTCAAGTCATGTCCAAGTCACATATTGTTTGCTCTAGAGTGACCAAGATGTGAACACATGTGAACATGATGCGACTAGGTATGACCAAGGTCTAACAACCTTGGCATGTTGCTCAGGCGACCATGATGTGACCCAGGTGTGACTGTTGGTGGGAGTTCCTGACTGGAGACTCAGAGTACAACAGATCCCCTGCCACTATTATTCACCGTCCCGGTGAATGACTGAGGTTCTGTGTGAGAAACTTTAAAGTATAAATTGCAAATAAGGAAGTGAGCTTGAGTGACCTTCCCAAAATTGAGAAAGGAGCCCATGGCCTTACAACTCCAAAACTAGAAAACAACTAGCTCATGGCCATACAACTGCAAAACTGAAATCAAAATGGCTCATGGCCATACAACTCCAAAACTGAAATAAAACTGGCTTATGGCCATACAACTCCAAAATTTCTTTATTTACATGAGAACTGCAGAATCCAAATGCACAGAGCTCGGAAAAAGAAATGCCGAAATGAAAGATCTAGGAGCTACTGCTTGCTAGATGAAGGTCACGGAGGGGGAGGGGGAGGGTGTGGTGGGTGTGCTGATGTTTCGGGGGTGGTCTTTGCCTCCTCCTCAATTGTGTCCATGAGGTTGCGGATGTCCTCGTATTTGGATTTATATCTGTGGTAACCAGACCTGTAATGATCACATCTAGATTTGAGTGCAGAATTTTCAGTTTGCAGCCCATGGAAGTCGTCCAGCAACTTGGAATGTGAAACTTGGAGACGGTCCTTCTCCTCGAGAATCTGCTTCATGTGACTCTGCACCACCTCCACGTGTTGATCCACAATATGCTTGTCCTCTGCCAATGAGGTGTATCTGTCCTGTAGGGCTGCAAGCTCCCTCTGGATCTCAGCCTCTTGGGCTGAATGACTGTCCTCCAAAACTTTCTTGCTGGCTGTCCACTCTGCCTCCTTTGCTGCAAGACACTGCTGAAACTCGTCTTGCTGAGCTTTTCACGCAGCCTCCCTTGCCTGTAGGGTTGCTCCCCACTCCGCTTCTTTCACCTGTAATGTTGTATCCCATTCTTTATGCATGCTGGCTACCTGCTTCTCATGTTCCAAGCGGAGGTGTTGCTTCTGTGACAGAAGCTTGCAAACCTGACCCATAGTATTTAAGAGGGAGGCACCCATCTGAATGAAGCTGTCATCTATAATGTGCTGAGCCATATGAAGGGATCTTTTAGCCCATGCATACCTGTCCCAATAGGTCATTTGGTCGGCCATGTCGATGAGTTCGCCATATTCCTGGAAAGCTGCTTTCATCCCTTCCTGCTCTGGGTCCTCGAGAGCTGCCACCGGAGCCAGTGTGTCGATGTCTAGGTAGCAACTTGGAGCTCGGGATATGCTTTCTTGTTGGAAGCAAGCGTCTCTTGCAAGGGAAGTGTGAAAATTTGGTCCAGGTCCTCCTCCTCCATGCAAACAGGAGACCGCTTCCGCTTTAATGCATACAGAAGCCGTTTGTGTTCCTGGCTCTGTTCCTCTTTCTGGGCCTCATGGGTGAATAGATCCCCTGAGGAGGATGCGAAGTAGATATCCAACATATCATTCTGAGGCAATGGAGGGCAATTAGCTTGAAAAGGTATCTTACCCCCAGCAAAAATAACCTCACCAGGTGGAGTTTCTAGTGGGTCCAGTTCAGCGGCCTCCATACTCGGATCAGGGGTCAGTCGTCGAGACACCCGGGGTGGTGTCTTTGCATCACCAATGGCTCCCAAAGTAAGATTCAAGTTCAATAACCTGTGTCGCTCTGATGCCTCTCCACCATGAGATCTCAAGGCAGAGGTCCCTGCTGCCATAACTATTGTCGATGGACCCCCCTGAGCTGTGGGGCTGATGTCCGTATCTGTGCACCCTATTGACCTTGATGTGATGATCGGAGGGGGGATGGTCATGACTGCGGGGGAGGTAAGTGGTAATGTAATGCCATGGTGGGTGAGACCTGAGGAGGGCAGAGGAGTGATCGAGAGAACATCATCAATGAAATCAAAATCTGCCTCGAAGGGGATGGATGGAGAGGCAACTCCTGCATGAGCAATGGATGACAAAGCTCCAGAGGCTGGCCCAAGAGGAGATGGCTCAGAAACATGTGCTGCAGATGTGGGTGGAGCAAGAGTGGGTGTGGAGACGGGAGAGGAAGAGGGGATAGAGGCTGATGCAACAGAGGCCGAGGATGCTGGGGCTGCACTAAGAGCCAGTGAAGCTGATCTCAAGTGGGGAACCATAGGGGCGGAAGGTAGACGGTGAGGAGAAGATGAAGTATGTGAAGGTGGAGGAAAAAGTGCAGGGGTTGCAGCCCACCACTGGTGCATGAGGTGAGGTGAGGTCCACAAGTACATGTGTGTGTGCCTCTGCATGTGCGATTTCGAACAGTGGCCCGGAATGTTGAATAAAAGAGGGATGCAAAATCATACTGAGTGATGGTGAAGAGAGCATTCGAAGTAGAACGGATACCTTTCGTAATGTAGTAATGCTCGGGTGCTGCATAGAAGCGAGTGAAGAAGTAGCGATTGATCACTGCTTCTCTACTTCCACCTTCCAAAATTTTTTTGCAATCATATCCCTTGCTGTTGGGTTTGCACTGTGAAAGACTGTGAAAGGAATGAAAGGAGATGTGGTGAATCTTCGGCAGGAGGCTGAATAGGGAGAGTAGGGAGCCCCATGTACTGTGAGACCAAAGAAGCTGCCTGGAGCCCATGAACTCAAAAGTGTCGGTGACGGAGTCATAAGATCTGATAAATTCTGTACACAGTTCCACATCTACAAGAGGGAAGATGACCTTGTCGAACTCAGTTAGACAAAGGGTCTGGATCTCTGAAGATGTCAACACCGATAGTTTGAGGTTTGGATCCAGAAGAGGTTTAAACATAACCCGAATGTGGGAGAGAGGAGGGGTGGTTATCGAAGGGCTCTGTATGTCTGTTGGCCCACCCGATCCTTTTGAATGTGGTCTTCATGCAGAGGGGGTGTAATTTGAGCCCCCATGGTTGAAAGAAGAGGCACTGGAGCTCTGAGAGTGTCCATTCGAGATGATAGTGATGTCCGAGCCAAGATGGGGATGCAGGGTTGAATGCATCACTAATGAAGTCGGCACTGATGATGAAGTCGGCCCTGCTGATGAAGTCGGCCCTGCTGATGTAGTCGGCACTGTTGATGAAGTCCCTTGCTATAGAGGCTATAGGCATGGATGAGGTCATGTGCATTGCAGAGGCTGCTTGGGACGTCATGGTGGTATAGAAAGGGGTTAAGAGCTTATCTCTGGGCAAATGTGGTTTATACTTGCGCTTCTTCTCAAGCATGAAGAAGGGGATTTCGCTAGAGAAATAGAGCAACAAGGAGGGGAGCTGGTGGCGAAGCACGTGTCAAGTAGAAGAGGATGGGAGGAGGGGAGCTGATGACGAAGCAAGAAGAGAAGTTGGCAAGGTCCAAGAAGAGAAGCTGGCGAGGTAGGTGATAAGGAGGAGGGGAGCTGATGAAGAGGTCCAAGAAGAGAACTGGCGAGGCAGGTGATAACGAGGAGGGGAGCTGATGATGAGGTTCAAGAAGAGAAGCTAGCGAGGTCCAGGAAGAGAAGCTGGCGAGGCAGGTGATAACGAGGAGGCGAGTTGATGGCGAAGTAAGTTGCTCTCGAGGTGCTGGCCAGGAGGGATCTAATGAAGCAAGAAGGGAGCTGCCAGGTGATGGCAAGGAGGGGAGCTAGGGCCGGGGAGGTGATGGTGAGGTGGTGTTGAGGTAGAGGGGGAGTTGATGGCAAAGCAAGGAGACTTGGATGGTAAGGTAGGGAGGAGAGAGCAAGATTGCACAGAGGAATACTGATCAGGAGAAAGAGAAAAAGCTCAGTGCAGGAGGGTGGAGAGGAGAACGCAAGGTGGAGGGCAAGGTGGCACAGCAAAAGAAGAGAAGAGTATGTGCTGTGGAGGCCAATGATTCAAGTTGAGGTGCAGGCCTTGGCCAATTGGCAACAGAGGGAAAGGGGGCAGAGAGCTGAAGCGTATGTGGAGCAAGAAGATGGGCCGAGGGCAAGAAAAGATGCGCAACCACAAGAGGGTGCTTCCGAGAGAGGTGCCACCCAAGGAGAGGGGTGAGACGGGCTGCAGGGAGAGGTGCGATCGAAGGAGAGGGGTGAGATGGCTGCAGGGAGAGGTGCGCTGCATCTGGCAAAGGTGTGATCCAAGGAGAGGCTATTGCCAGGGAGCTTCCAGGAGATTTTGTTGATGGAGGGAGTTGCCAAAGAAACTGCGATCAAAGAGAAGGAAACGTCGTTGATGGGGGGAGCTGCCAAAGAAGAGCTGCCAAGGAAGATGCGATCAAAGAGAAGGAGACTTAGGGAGCTTCCAAGCGCTGCAAGAGGGGCTAGGGCTAGTTGCCAACGAGAGGGTGCAAGTAAGAGAGGCGTCAAAGGTGTGCTTAATTTAGCAGGTGCCACAAATAGCATAGGAGGTGGGAGGTGGGGGGGGCAAGATGCGCGCCAAAACTGAGGCTCCCGATGGTTGATTGATCACCAAGTACCTATGCTTGGCCAACGCTAAATATAGCACTGGTGGGAGGTGAGAGAAAAAGCGGCGTGGGCAAGAGGTATAGCACTGGTGGGAGGTGGGAGAAAAAGCGGTGTGGGCAAGAGGCAATATTTGAATGAAAAAGGTGGTAAATTTTGAATTTGAAATATATACCTCCTGTATAGGCTAGTGGACAAGTGTGACATGAGGGTGAAGGAGGGATGAACCAAGGGTGAACAAGGGGTGACATTGGTGTGCACATGGGTGACTGAGGGGTGAACAAGGAGTGACCTAGGGTGAATCATGGGATGAACAAGGGGTGACATAGGGATGAACATGGGTGACAGAGGGGTGAACATGGGGAGGTGACATAGGAGTGAACAGGGGTGAACTAGGAGTGAACAGGGGTGACCTAGAGGTGAACATGGGTGATAGAGAGGTGAACATGGGGAGGTGACACAGGAGTGAACAGGGGTGAACTAGGGGTGAACAGGGGTGAACTAGAGGTGAACATGGGTGACAGAGAGGTGAACATGGGGAGGTGACATAGGAGTGAATAGGGGTGACCTAAGAGTGAACAGAGGTGACCCAGAGGTGAACATGGGTGACAGAGAGGTGAACATGGGAAGGTGACATAGGAGTAAACAGGGGTGAGAACAGGGGTGACCTAGAGGTGGACATGGGTGACAGAGAGGTGAACATGGGGAGGTGACATAGAAGTGAATAGGAATGACCTAGGAGTGAACAGGGGCGACCTAGAGGTGAACATGGGTGACAGAGAGGGGAACATGGGAAGGTGACATAGGAGTGAACAAGCATGAACTAGGGGTGAACAGGGGTGACCTAGAGGTGAACATGGGTGACAGAGAGGTGAACATGGGGAGGTGACATAGGAGTAAACAGGGGTGACCTAGGAGTGAACAGGGGTGACCTAGAGGTAAACATGGGTGACAGAGAGGTGAACATGGGGAGGTGACATAGGAGTGAACAGGGGTGACCTAGAGGTGAACATGGGTGACAGAGAGGTGAACCTGGGGAGGTGACATAGGAGTGAACAGGGGTGACCTAGGGGTGAACAAGGGTGACCTAGAGGTGAACAAGGGTGACAGAGAGGTAACATGGTAGGGATGAACATGGGTGAACGTGAGGTGAACATGAGGTGAGCATGGGTGAATAGAGGGTGAACCTGGGTGACAGAGGGGTGAAGAGGGATTAAGGAGATGTGTGCGCCAGAGAAGGCAAGGGCTGTTTCCATCTTGCCAGAGAAGGAGAAAAAAAAAAAAAAACTCAGTATTTATTGATCTCCCACCAAAAGAGCACAACTTGGGAGAGAGTAGAATCTTGATAGGGTTAGGAAAAGGAATAAACTTTTTTTTTGAATGAAATAATAGGAATGGAAATCCTTATCCAAAGAGATAGAGTCAATGAGGATGATACTTCTTTACCCATGAGCCATTTACGGGTGCTGGTAACTTCTTGCCCTCCAAGGTGGCCAAATAAACCCTCCATTGGGAATAATCCTTGTGATAAAGAAGGACCCTGTCCAGCCACTGACAAATTTGGGTTTATGCTTTAGGAACTTACTGGAATATAACAAGACCAAGTTGCCAACTTGGAATTCCCTCTTCCTGAGATTTTGTGTCATGCCATGCTTTCTGCCTCCTTTGCCATACTTCCTGAGCAAGGATTGCTTCACGACGATGTTCATCCAAGGCTTCAAGATCCCATAATTGCTCAAGTGTGCATGCCTCCAAGTTATCATCCATCTTTGCTATGACCCTAGTAGAGTCTTCATGTGGAACTCATAGGGCATAACCGCCTCCAGGCCATAAACTAGCTGGAATGGTGAATATCCAGTGCTAGCCTTGTATGCTGTTCTGTTAGCAAAAAGAGCGACTGTTGGTAGAATATCCCAATCTGCCAAGGAATGAAGGCATAACCAGCCACAATATGAGACATGGTCCGATTGGAGCTCTCGGCCAAACGATTGGCTCGAGGGTAGTATGAACTAGAGGTCTTGTGAACAATTTGTAGTTGGGTGATGAGGTCAGTTTTGACATCATTGAGAAAGTGGGTACCTGTGTCACTCATCAATTCCACAAGACATCCAAACCTAGAAATGATTTGATCATACAAGAATGAGGCCACAACTTGAGCAGTGCAGGTCTTCACGGCCTTCGCCTCCACCCATATAATGCCATAATCAGTAGCAATCAGAGCATACTTGTTCCCTCTTCGAGTTGCAGGAGAGATGGGTCCAACAAAATCCAATCCCCATCTATAGAAGGGTGGTACAGGGCTGGATGGCTGAAGGGGAAGGTACTCCCATCAGGTAGGCTTCAGCCCCCCTCTTTGACATGAGTCGCAGTGGCGCACATGAGCATAGTAGTCTTGGAATAGCTTTGGCCACCACAACCCAGAGCGCATTATCTTTCTAGCAGTGGCCTCTGGTGCCATATGACCTCCCCCCATTCCTGAGTGAGCCTCTTGAAGGATGGCTTGTGTTTCATGAGGGAGCACACACCTCCTTAAAATGTGGTCCTTCCCTAGCTTGTACAACTGACCCGCGATCAGTTTGAAAGGAGCAGCCTGGGCTGGAGCAGAGGTCAACGATGAAGAGGATGGACAGCTCCACATTGAGCTGGTTCGGTTGTGAAATTATTGAGCTCCAGAGCAAAATTCGGGTGCAGAAACAAATTTCGTCACTTCTTGCAAGGGCTGTAACTTTTAAGAGAGAACTCAGATTGCAATGATGTAAGAACGAAATTTGTAGTACTCAAGGTCCTCTACAACTTTGCTGAAGACACAAAGCCGTGATTCTGCATCTAGATCCGGATAGAAGCGTCACATCATCTGCAGGTCACAGAAAGATGTAGCTGAAGGAAGGAGAAGAGAGGTGGCAGATCATGGCGTGGAGAAGAGATATCAAGGAAGGAGAGAAGAGGGCAGCCTTCCAAGGAGGAGGAGGTAGAGTAGCTTTATTGGCCTCCCTCACCTCAACCTCTTGGAAGGGAAAGGGAAAGAGAGAGTAGGGCTAGGAACATGGCTCTGATACCACATGAAGAGATCTAGTAGCTAGCTAGGAACCAGGTGGTGCAGAGGTTTCCTGGCTCACCTCTTGCGCATTCCGTGGATGGGCTTCAGGATCCTCTTTTGGACACAACTCCACCATGTTGATGGCTAAGGATACCAAGGCCCCCATCCAATCCAAGATGACAGCTTCTTCCTCATCTGGTCCAGCATGTTCCAACAAGTACGTCAAGCTCTCACCATCATCTCGTGTTGCTGTTGCATAGGTTTCATCTTGGAAGGGTGAGTCCTCCACATAGGCCAGCTCTTCTTTCCATAGGGTCCAATCCCCAAGTGCCCATCGCTCCTCTTCCCCCCCTTCTTCTTCAAAATCCTCTTCCCCAAGTTCCACAGTTCGGTGACAAGCCCTTCCAGTAACCATGTCTATTTCTAGGGATGTGGATCCCAAAGGCAGTCGAACTTCATCACTTGACCAATCTTGAATGGCCCTTGCTGAGCGTAACCATGGTCTACCGAGAAGTAGAGGATAAGTCTGCTCATCCTCCGTCATATTAAGCACGATAAAATTGGACAGGAATGTAACTCCCCCAATCTTCACGTGGACACCTCTGACTGCCCCCATAGGCTTCACCTTGCGTTGATCCGCCATGCGCACTTGAAAATGTACGTCAGTTGTCAATTTCAAACCCAGTTGTTGAAGAGTACCTCTCGGGATGATGTTCACTGCTGCCCCACCATCCAAGAAAACATCTTTTAGCTCCAGCCCGTTGATTTCCACTGCGAGCTTGGGACTTTGTTCACATGTGAGGACATCATAGGCTGAGCAATTGTCTAGTGTTACTCCGTCTTGCACTGTTGCCTTGAACAGATCCCCTTTGGTGACCTTCTCGCATGCGATTCAAGAATGCAATAGTTGGATGCTTGATATGTGGAGACAATTGACAGAGCTGTCGTAGGGTGATGTTGGGCCTAAAATCCATCAAGTCATCCATCAACGAATAAGGTTGGACAGTAGCAGTAGCCTTTTGTGCCTTCATCTGCCGAGCTTCTGGCCGAGGGTCGAAGCTCACGCGAGGGAGAGAAGGTGCCTTTGGATTCTCAATCAATGTTTCCTGTGGTGACTCTTCCATCACTCATTTCCCCTTTTCTTGGGCACTCTTGGGCTTCACCCCCTTCTCCTTCTCTTTGTTCATTGTGCTTCCTAAGTGGAAAGTGGATGGGCCTACCTGTGACTCCTCAAGTTTTTGCCCTAAAGTTGTCACTTCCGTAGCAAAACTCACTATTCTAGACTTGTGGGAAGGGAACTGAGGTGTGACGCCTTCATCTTCAAAACTAGATTTAAGATCTTTGGTGACACTCGTGACCACCTCCTGGTACCTTGAAGGCATAGATTGCTCACTTGGAGTTGAGGTAGTTTTAGAGCTATTGATAGGTCTTGATGGCTGTGAAGCCCTTCGGGTTCTTTTTGATCCACTTATAGGAGAGGACAAGGGTGATGCATTCCTGTGCCGACTATCCACCTTGGAGGAAGGAGGTGGGGATGCTCCTCTAGTTTGACTGAGTTGGTACTAGTTGGTGATGAGGCCTCCGATATTGATGTTGAGTCATCCTTACTACTTTCACCCTTCGTTTCTGATCTTGTCACAGCTCCCAACACTGCACCAATCAAATGGGGTTTGTCACCCTCCCCGCCACTACTACATCAACCATGTTGACTTGCAATGTTGATTCCCCTCTGCTATTGGGACAAACTTTGGTGTAGTGGTCATTTGTGTTGCACTGTGTGCAAGAAGGTCCTCCGAACGGTTGTGTACAGTCATCTTGGTAGTGGCCGTACTTGCCACATCTGTAGCATATGATGGGCCTGCGGAAGTTGGTACCTCTGCCTCCACGTCCACCTCGGAACCCACTCCGTCGACCATGGTTATAAGTAGATCCATATCCACCCCTTGACATAGGTGGTTGATACTGTGCATAGTAGGGCGGAGGATAGAAGTATGGAGCCCCAATCTGACTGGGAGTAGGAGCTTGGAGCAAAGGAGGATTAGGAAGTAGTGGAGGTGGAATGGTGGGATGGGTAGGTGGTTCAGGTGCCTTCACAGGGGCTTAAGCTAGGGGTACTGACCCCAAAGTGGTCGGTGCAGCTCTGTTGACTGTAGCCACTAGTGGTTCTCTAGTTGGATACTCTGGTAGAAGCTTCCTCAACCCCTTAAGATACCTACACCTCTGACTGCCCCCATAGGCTTCACCTTGCATTGATCCGCCTTGCGCACTTGAAAATGTACGTCAGTTGTCAATTTCAAACCCAGTTTTTGAAGAGTATCTCTCGGCATGATGTTCACTGTTGCCCCACCATCCAAGAAAACATCTTTCAGCTCCACCCCGTTGATTTCCACTGCGAGCTTGGAACTTTGTTCACATGTGAGGACATCATAGGCTGAGCAATTGTCTAGTGTTACTCCGTCTTGCACTGTTGCCTTGAACAGATCCCCTTTGGCAACCTTCTCGCATGCGATTCAAGAATGCAATAGTTTGATGCTTGATATGTGGAGACAATTGATAGAGTTGTCATAGGGTGATGTTGGGCCTAAAATCCATCAAGTCATCCATCATGAATAAGGTTGGACAGTAGCAGTAGCCTTATGTGCCTTCATCCGCCGAGCTTCTGGCCGAGGGTCGAAGCTCACGCGAGGGAGAGAAGGTGCCTTTGGATTCTCAATCAATGTTTCCTGTGGTGACTCTTCCATCACCCATTTCCCCTTTTCTTGGACACTACTGGGCTTCACACCCTTTTCCTTCTCTTTGTTCATTGTGCTTCCTGAGTAGAAAGTGGATGGGCCTGCCTATGACTCCTCACGTTTTTGCCCTAAAGTTGTCACTTCCGTTGCAAACCTCACTATTCTAGACTTGCGGGAAGGGAACTGAGGTGTGACACCTTCATCTTCAAAACTAGATTGAAGATTTTTTGTGACACTCCTGACCACCTCCTGGTACCTTGAAGGCATAGATTGCTCACTTGGAGTTGAGGTAGTTTATAGCTATTGATAGGTCTTGATGGCTGTGAAGCCCTTCAGGTTCTTTCTGATCCACTTACAGGAGAGGACAAGGGTGATGCATTCCTGTGCCGGCTATCCACCTTGGAGGAACGAGGTGGGGATGCTCCTCTAGTGACTGAGCTAGTACTAGTTGGTGATGAGGCCTCCGATATTGATGTTGAGTCATCCTTACTACTATCACCCTTCGTTTGTGACCTTGTCACAGCTCCCAACACTACACCAATTAAATGGGGTTTGTCACCCTCCCCCGCCACTACTACATCAACCATGTTGACTTGCGATGTTGATCCCCTCTGCCATTGGGACAATCTCTAGTGTAGTGGTCATTTGTGTTGCACTGTGTACAAGGTCCCTCGAACGGTTGTGTACAGTCACCTTGGTAGTGGCCGTACTTGCCACATCTGTAGCACATGATGGGCGTGCGGAAGTTGGTACCTCTGCCTCCACCTCCACGTCCACCTCGGAATCCATCATGTCGACCGCGGTTATAAGGGGATCCATATCCACCCCCTGACATAGGTGGTGGATACTGTGCATAGTAGGGCAGAGGATAGAAGTATGGAGCCCCAATCTGACTGGGAGTAGGAGCTTGGAGCAAAGGAGGATTAGGAAGTAGTGGAGGTGGAATGATAGGATGGATAGGTGGTACAGGTGCCTTCACAGGGGCTGAAGCTAGGGGTACTGGCCCCGAAGTGGTCGATGCAGCCCTGTTGACTGTAGCCACCAGTGGTTCTCCAGTTGGATACTCCGGTAGAAGCTTCCTCAACCCCTTCATGTCCATGAATTTCACAAAATGTGCAAAAGGAGGTCAGGGTGGGTACCTTACGCTTCTATGGACATTCCCAGAAGCCATGGCTAGAACCCTTGCAGTCGGTGCACCAGAGACTACTTCTTATCTGAGCTTCAAAGGGTGATGGTCCATCCACCCTTGTTTTGTCTTTCAGACCTTCTTTGATTTTTTCTGATTCTTTCTTGAGTTGCTGCCATGCCTGTGAGCCCTCTTCTCTCGGAAGTTGGGTGGTCTGGGCGGGTGTTGAGGCAAAACTTAACTGGGACCGTTCCATCTTCACCGCTTCCCTTAGGAAGTCTTGTAGTGAGGCATGCTCAGGGAGTTTGTCAACCAGCCTTATAGCAATGGTGGAGGGTAAAGCCTTTAAAAACCACCCCTTTATGATGGCATCATTGGGTGGCACAGGCATCTTCGCGGCCAGGACCCTCATCCTTGTGTACATCTCCGAGATACTTTTGCCAGGATTCATGGTATCAGTGGATTAACTCTTGGACAATCATGTGTTCGAATTTTTCCAACTTGAAAGTGCGTAAGAATTCCTCCCTTAGGTCTGTCCACGTTGGGAAGTGGTCAGGGGGAAATTGACTGTACCATACATCCGCGGCATCCTCCAATGATGAGGGGAAGATGTGAAGGAATGCATGCTCATTCTCCACACCTTTAGCTCTACATGCTGTGAGGAATTTCCTCACATGAGCTTCCGCATCCTCATGGAGGTGGCCTTTGAGCTTTTGAGTCTTCACGTGGACCTTGTTGAGTAGCTCGAGAAGTCTAGCTCTGTCTGCAGGACTGAGAACGGCCATCCCCACCCGAGAGGCTGAAGCAGATGCAAGAGTTGGAGGGAGTCCCGATGGAGTGCTAATGAGTGTGGGTGCTCCAGAGGAGGAGACCACACCGACAACACCTCCTGTGGAGGACCACAATGGGGAAGTCACTACTGATGTAGCCATAGAGGAAGTGTACACAAATGGTCCTGCATACGCGGAGGGTCTCGGTGTTCCAAAGG
The DNA here is from genome assembly GCF_047967505.1 of Dipteris shenzhenensis. Classification (NCBI taxonomy): domain Eukaryota; kingdom Viridiplantae; phylum Streptophyta; class Polypodiopsida; order Gleicheniales; family Dipteridaceae; genus Dipteris; species Dipteris shenzhenensis. The sequence goes on from NC_141605.1 coordinate 11,707,572, forward strand.
GAAAGGGTGAAAACATAGAAGATGTGGGGGTTAAAGAGGATGGGAGAGCATTTGGAAAAGAGAGGGATGGAGTTGAAGTCATGGGTGAGTAGGTAGTAAGGAAGGAAGGGGGTGGTGGAAAAGGCAGCACTGGTGTGGATGGAAAGGGAGATGAAACCATCATGGCAGGTAAAGGCATGGCCGGAGTAAAAGTACTCTCGAGTGGGATAGATGTGGAAGGAAGATTAGCTAGGAGTCCAGAGCTATGCATAATAGATGAGGTAGCAGCTTGTCCAGATGAGGCAGGAGCAGATGGAGCAGATGGAGTCACCACTCTGGCAGAAGAGGTGGTTGATGAAGACATCATTGCAAGAGGAGGAGAGGGGCTGCCTTGACCTTGATGAGTCCCTAAGGAGCCCTCGTCCTTCGTAACCTCTTCTTTCATCTGTTCTCCGCTTTGCACTTCTTCATCTTCGGAGTCCGGATCTAACCGCCAAGGCTCCTGTTGATCCAAGTCAATGAGAGTGTCGATGAAGTTACTTGCTTTGGCCACTACTCCAATGGGCTCACTTTGTGCTCGAGTTGAGAACTTCGCAAACTTACGTTGCACGTAATGCTTCTTGTACCGAGTATGGTCTGCTGGAAGTCTTTTCTCCACTCTCCTCAAGTACCTCCTAGTTCTCTCACCTGGCATAAGACCTCTCTCTAGGACCCTAGATCACCACTTCACTTGTGCTACTCATCACCAGCAGTATCCCACCGTGATCGCCATAAACTGTCTGAGGGGGGGGGGGGGGTCCTAATACTTTCGGAAGTATTACCGGAGGCCTAGGGTGAGAAGCAAGTAAGACATGCCACTGGTGCGAGAAGCAAGTAAGACATGCCATAGGTGTCACTGATGGTTCGTAGGTGAGTGCTAGTCGATGGTGTCAACTATGTGCAAGCAGTACAAGTGCTGAAGTGATGTGAGCAAGAAGAAGACCAAAGTGGAACAGCATCATAAAAGCCAACCCTCGACATGAACTGAGCAGAACTTCAACCACATGACACAGGATCCGTTGTACCAGGTGAAGGGAGAGGAGGGGAGGAGAACACAATGGGAAGAGATCTTAGAAAAGAGAGCAGAGAGATGGGAAGTAGCATAGCTCATTAGGAAGCAAGATGACTGATACACCCAGAGAAGATACACACGAGGTGAGCTCTGTCCCCCTCTTACTTCCTCCTCATGCCTTTCGCCCCTGCTCGAATGTCTCCCCCCCTCTCCTCCGTTTCTGCCTCTTCACCTTCTCCTCATCTGTTCCCCTGCTGGAAATCTCCTTTCCTTCTTCCTATTAGATGTCTTCCTACATCCTTAGCCATTCCACCGTTTGTGGGGTGCTTCGTCCTTGATGGCTTCTGCAACACTCCAGCCTGTTCTGAGTCAGTGAATCCCGTGCTCCATGTGTTCTCTTGTCTATTCCATGTGCTCCTTACACTAGTTGGTTGCAAGGGTTGGTGCACCACCTATACCTCTTAACTGTTGGACTGCTTCCCATGTGCACCAACAAGTATCGCCTGTGCGCCTGTGCACTCTGTTGGACTGCTTCCCATGTGCACCAACAGGTGTATACCTGTGCACCATTGTGCTAGACTGCTTCACTCTAATCAACTTTGACCATGGTCGGTCAAGGTTGAGGTTTGGTACTCTTCAGTCATGTATTGCTCCCGTCATATCCAAGTCATGTCCAGGTCCAAGTCATGTCCAGGTTCTGTACAAGTCATGTCCAAGTCATGTCCAAGTTAAGTCATGTCCATGTCAAGTCATGTCCAAGTCACGTGTTGTTTGCTCCAGAGTGACCAAGATGTCAACACATGTGAACACGATGCGACTAGGTATGACCAAGGTCTAACAACCTTGGCATGTTGCTCAGGTGACCATGATGTGACCCAGGTGTGACTGTTGGTGGGAGTTCTTGACCAGAAACTCTGAGTACAACAAGATCATAAGGCAATTTCATAGAGAAGTCTACTCTACATGTGGGTTTCTTCAAAAGCCATCCCATTAATGTTACTCACCATTCCCAAATATTCATGTAAAGATCTTGTATAAAATAGGCAATGCTATATACTTTGCATATTTCTAAGTGAAACTAGGTTTTGTTCCGATCTATTTTTGCCATATTTTTACATAGATGGAAGCTTTTTTTTTCCTCTGCTCGGATGCTCAGAAGATTTCACTCGAAAAATGCTCGTCCCCTATTTTTTGGAATGGCTAGTGATGCTCTGCCATTGCCATGCAAAGGACTCTTGCTGCTGACTTCCACATCATGATTTCAGTTCTATGATGGCTGCAGCAATTGAGCCTTTGCAAATGTATACTATGGTAGTAGACACTAATATGGCATGATGACGTATTGTGACTTGCATGCAGTAGTAGATTATGAGAGATTATGGACATCATTTTTTGATTGTACAAAGACATTTATCGGCTGATGCAAAACACAATTTGCAAGATTTTTCAGTAGTGAGTCATTCTTGAGAGCTTGCTCCTCATGAGCTTGATGCCTCCACCAGAGCTCAACTTTTTATTCTGAGGAGTGATCAAAGGAAATTACTTAAATGGCATGTTAGAACAAAAGACCCTAATGGATAAGGGTTGCTCTTCTAACAGTTTTTACAGCCTGTGCCTCCTCTTCAAAGTCAAGAAAGAGTTATTGATTGGTCATTTGTTCCAGGGATGTCTCATCTCCACCCTTTTTCTATGCCTTTCCTTTTTGCTGCCAAAGCATATCGTTTCTTATTGCCCTCCCCCTGGATTTCAGCAACATGGCAATCATGCGCTGCATTAAATAAGCTTGAAAAGTGGTGCCTGAATGTGCTCTCACATATTTGGAAAAGTATTCTTCCTCTTAAGCAAAGGGTCTATCTCTAGAGATGTATTGTGGAAGAATTGCTAGTTGGGGTTTTCCTAGCCCGCAATTGCATTGCAGCACCGGATAGTAGAAGATGGTCTCGAACACAGAAAGCAGTTTCCCACATGCTATGGCTTTTCCCCTTCTGCTCATCAGTTCCTTCTTGATCTCTTGACACATTTGCGCATCAGATTCCCAGGTCGAAGATTTGGTTGAGCCTTCTGGACGTTGTCCACAGGCTCGCCACCAAATTATACACCTTTCCTTAGTTGGACAATTTTTTGGGCTCTCCTTACTTGGACAATCTTTTGGGCTCTCTGAACCATCCATATGGCCTGAAATCATGGGCCAGATGGGTGGCCAATGCTGATCCACAGAGTAGCATAGAGGTCAATGGCTGGCGGACAGATACGAGAGTGCTGGGTCCATTGGAGCAGGCGATGGAGATCTGGTGCATAGAGTACTCCTATCCCTCCTCTAGCGCAGGATGAGTCCAACAAGGAGATAAGATGACACGACAATTCTTTCAAACCACGGGCCTCAGGCTGGCAGGGCCTCATCTTCAATGGTTGAGAGATGACAGAGACTAGATGCATTTGGATCTGCAGGAGATGACTACCTTCTTTTATCGGCAACTCTTTTAGGCAAAGGAGGAGACTCTAGAGGTGCTGGTAGCCCATGCGGAGGTCTAGACCCACTCTCCCTTGATGGTCACCCCAAACATCATGGCACAATTAGAGGCCCTCCTTCACGGATGAGAAGATCTTGGAAGGCCTCATGGCTCTTCTTGTGTAGAAATGACCAAGGGAGGATGGTTTGTCCTCGACATTCTTTTGTTGGTTTTGGGAGCACATTAGCACTCCCCTGTGCTTAGCTTTCCAAAAGATTTTCAGCTCTAGGCTTCTCCCCCATTCACCTACCTGAGGATGTATATGCTTGATCCCGAAAGGGGAAATGTGGACGCAGCCCACAAGACCTTAGCCAAGGTCTTAAAGCTTGAGGCTCTATTCACATCTTCTTGACATCATCCATGACACCTAGGTAGGGTGGATTGGCCTTTCACCACGTGAGTCTAGGGTTCTTGGACCATTGGGTGCAGGGGATTTTTTGCCCTTATACAAGGTGGATTGGGCTTTCTTGGAGGGCATCATGTGCAAGCTAGGCTTCTCAGACCATGAGAGGAGACCCAACCTCTTGCTATCCTCTTACTGGATTGAGGTGGTGTATGACAAGGTGGGTTGGGCTTTCTTGGAGGGCATCATGTCAATGCTACAGCACCATGTGAATGCTACGCTTTTCAGAGCAATGTAAACAGTTGCTATAACAGCAACAACAAGATGAACAACAAACGCCAACAATGCAAGCATGCTCTCCAAGTCAATATCCATTATATAAGTAGGAGGCCCCAAGTCATGGCCCCAAGTCATTTAAATGTTATCATTGACCATCCTTTTGTATGAGGGAAGATTTTGAGCACATGAGGAGATGTTTCCAATCACCCAATCTTTTTGGGCCCATGGTCACTTACACCCCAAAAAAGTTTCAGAAGCAAATACTGAAACATTTTACATGCCAGACTTGCAATTCATCCAAATGACTTAAAAATTAAAAATGTTTTCCCATAGAATTTGCGCTTTAAAAATGTTGAATTGCAAAAGTTCCATTAAAAAACGTTCAAAATTCAAAAGATCCCACTCTGCCCCTTTCTCCTTCATACAGGCAACTAGGAGGCTTTTTCACTCTCTTGGTAGTGCGACAAGGTTTTTTTGGGAGTGGTGCTAGGGTACTTCCTTCGCTCTTATTGGTTGGTGTGGTGGGTATGTGCTGCCTAGTCTAGTAGGCAGAGGAGCTGCTAAACTTGGAAGTTGTAGATGATACAACTGTGCTTGTAGAGGGCTCACTTGAGAGCCTAGTGAGGGTTCGGCTCTCTCTGGAGGTGTGTTGTTTGGCTTCATGAGCCAAAATGAAAACGAATAAGTCGGGTTTTAGCATAAGCTCCAAGGAGCTCCAGTGGTGGGGTGCTGACCTTAGCTTCTGTTGGATTCTTCAACAAGGACAAATGGTGAGATATATGGGAAGTCATGTGAGAGTGGATATTTTAGTAGAGCAATAGATTCTTCGGTGGTGCTAGAGAGTGTTTGGCACAAGCTCCTCTATTGAATCTTGGCCTTTGGTAGGGATAGCTTTGGTGGTGAACCAAGTCTTGTTGGCCATGTCTTGGTTCATTGTCTCATGCTAGTGGTTTCACAGGGGTGCATGGGGTAGTCGAGGTAGACTTCTCAGAATACTGGTTTTGTAGAAAACAGGATTAATGTCAGTAGAGAATCGTTTCTCCAGAGTTGGCACCAGGTAGGCGCCTTAATGAAAATGGGAAACGGGAAAGCTTCTGTGCTTTTTTGTGCCTCCTTTTAGTATTTTTGCTTCTTAGACCCCTGGGGTTTCTTCTCCATGTGCATGTTTGGCTGTTAACCTAGTGTATTCAAAGGTATTTCTGCCATATATTCTGGGTTGACGAAAATTTGTTTGTTTTGCAGCTTCGAACCTTTTTGATACGCAATGGGCTGTCTACCTTGTTCAGCTTTGGATTTCCAGCATACAGAAAATACTATTTGAGGTGTGAAATGAAGGCCTTTGTTTTTATTGAGATTAGTTTGTAGATAATATTCAATGCGAAAATTTTGCTACTTTGATCAAGAAATTGTATAAAGGTCTAGAGACTGGAAGGGAAGATATGAGGGTGGTTGTTGCTATCTATCATACTTTAATGTTCATGAAGATCCCTCATCTCCACTTTTAAAGTTAGAAATGTACCTTTATTTATATATATACTTGTTGATCTCGCAATTTCAATATATTCTTGAGTAGACATTGTCTATGAGTATGGAAGTGGGATATGAAATTCAATACTGATTCCATAACATTTCGTAATGTTTGGAGTACAACAAGGCTATCCCATATCAGCAGACAACTTGAGAAGTTCTCTCTCTTTCAAAGCCTTGAAACCTCCCCGCCTCCCTCCTGCCCCTCACCACCTGCTGCTAGCCTCCCCACAGCCTACTAACCTCCCCGCCCGCTGCTGCTAACTTCTCCGCCTGCTGCTAGTCTTCCCGCCACCCTGCTAACTCCCTGCCCTCTGCTACTAACCTCTCTGCGCTGCTGATTCCGCCTCCCCTTGTTGCTGCTAACTGCTGCCAACTCTGCCTCCTCTCTCAGCCCCTCCCCTCACCTCACTCTCCCTCTCAAGCCCCTTTCCCCTCAGCCTCTTCCCTCCCTCTCCCTTCTCAGCCTCTCCGCTCCCTCTCCTGTTCTCAGCCTGCAATAATCCCCTTGTTGCAGTGTTATTTATCAAAATCTGTTTACCTTGCTTTGTAGTCAAATGGAGATCTGGGGTACTTCGTCAGCTAAGAAGCAGCAACTAGACCATCTTCTGACTGAGTGGTAATAGCATCTCCAAGTTTATGTATCACATTTCTCTTTGGGATGTGCACATTTTCATATGACTTGAAAAATGACGTTTTTCCTGCTTCAGCACATTGTCAGCTATTCCCTAGAAGGTGTATGTGAAATCATAGGAAAGTGCCTCAAGCAACGTCCTGTCTAATTATGAAAAGAGGATAGGCAGGAGACAAGGGAGGGGCAAATGTTGGATAAGAAACTGCCATGGACAGGGCATATTTTTGGGGGAATATCACTAAAAACAAATTGTTTCTGTATTGAAGAACAAGAAACGATGAGTGTATCTCTTTTGGTCTTTGTGATTTTGAAGTGAATAATCTTATGAACTCGTTATGGTTATCTTTACTTTGGCCTGCAGGGCAGAATATATCACAAACAAGTATAGACAGAGGAAACTTGACAACGAAATGTATTTGTCAGAGGCAGAGCCATTCTTGAATCAGTTTGCTAAACGAAGGTTGGCAAATGGTCAATTAGTTGGGTCAGCTGGAAACAGTATAGTAGTTGAAGACTTTCTTGCAAACTTAGGCACTAAAGACCAAGTGGAGGAAAATGAACATGTTCAACAAGTGGAAGCTCCTGTGGAGCTATCTCACACCTTAAAAACCAAGGGCATGATCGTGTTCTTTCCAGGTTATCTTCTTGTGAAGATTTCTTGCTTCTCTTGTTTGTTCTGTCTTTTTTTCCAGGTTACAATGCTCTCTTGTCTTGAAGCTTTATTGCTTCTCTTGTTTGTTCTATCTTTACCACATGCAAAAGACAAGGATCTGAAAGATCCTATATGACTATTTGATCACAACGTTATGGAGGTTTGATATTCTAAGAAATGGAGGAAGGGCTTACTTTATGAGTTACATAAGAAGACATTGGTCATATTCTATAAGGCAAAGAGATTGCAGGATATATGAATTAGTCTTTCGTTAGCATGCTATTTTAAAGGTTTATTTTTTCCCTTTATTTCGACTGTGCTTTTACACCATTCCTTGTGCATGACAGGAATCCCGGGATGTGGGAAATCTGCACTCTGTAAGGAACTGTTGAGATCTCCACATAGCCTTGGAGATGGAAAACCTATGCATAGCCTAATGGGCGACATGATCAAAGGTACCTTCGTACTTGAATCTTTTCGAAGTTGGGCAAGTAATGGGATTCTGTGAACAGCCAATATGTTGTGAATGTAGTCTGGACATTTTTGTGTTCAAGGAGTGGGAAGGTTTGTTTCAGATATGTACTGATAATTGTTTCCTATCCTTATTGTCCTTAACCTCTGGAGAGAGCATCTGCGGTAGTCAGTTCCTGTTTTCTAATGTTTACTGCATTTTCAATGTGTTCAGCCTTCTCTTCCTTTATGAATATTAATATGTATTTGTTAATATATTTCTGCTAGTTAATGTATTTCCACAAGGACCGAAGCATAGAAAGTATAATTGGTTAATGTATTTCTACTTGAGCCTGAGTGTAGAGATCCCGATCTGACTTATACAGGGTAATTTTGCAGGGAGGTATTGGCCTCAGCTGGCTGAAGCACAAAGGAAAAGACCACTGTCGATTATGCTGGCTGATAAAAATGCTCCAAATGAAGAAGTTTGGAAAACGGTATGTCAGTGGCATCGTCATCTGACAAATGTCTTTAAAAACCAGTAAACAAAGAAATTAATGCATACACTTTCAGTGCTTGCTGTTTCCTCATCTTTTTATGCGAGAGGCTACCTTTGCAAACAGCAGGTTATATATTTCTGAAGGGGCTGAACGAAATTCTAATAATCCCGAAAATAATCCCATGCATTGCAGATAGAGGGGATGTGTCAAAGCACACATGCAGTTGCTGTTCCTGTTGTGCCTGATTCTGAAGGTATGCAATTTGCAATTAAAATTCTTTGCAATACTGAGCTCTACAATGTGGAATGTTGTTTCAGACTGTATCAATGTGTATGTGTTCTTTAGAGAGTAGGTGAGTTTTACCTCCCCTATGATGGTTTTAAGACCATCTTTTTGAGGCTTGCTTTCTCCCCCTTTTTTGGTTATCTGAGATGTCAAAATCTGTGAATCAATGAAATGAAGAAACAATAAATTTCTCTCGAAGAAACATTGAGTAAAAATGATTGATACAAAGAGTAATTGATTTCTAGCTAGTGACAGGTTCAATAGTCAATAGGGACATTTATTATGGATGAAGATCAAGGCATTGGGGAAGCATGAAAAAATGTTCAGTTGTAGTCAGTATGTGATTCAGTGCTCTCTGCCACAGGCACACTATCTAATCCTTATTCACTGGAGACATTGGCAGTGTTCATGTATCGCGTACTTCAGCGAGTGAACCATCCAGTAAGCCTTGATAAACCTCCTCTTTTATGTGATAGATAAAGTATGTCTGGCATTCTGGAGTTCTTACAATTCCATCAATCATTTACCATGTGATGGTTCATGACATGCCCCTTGTTTTTTAATAAATGGGTACAAATCAACATTCCTTTGCAAGCTTTGGTAGAACTGTGCTTTTTCGTTAAATCATAGCTATATGAATCCAAATTGGACTTATTATTTTCCATGCATTTAATGGGGCTTCATTGGTCAGTATTTCTGAGCGTGGTGTAGAGTTACAAGAGAATGGATAGGTTCTGTGTATTCATGTTTCAAATCTAGGGCTTTTTAGCAAGCTTCATCGGCTATATAAATTTTAGTTCTGTTTGTGTAGGCTTTATTACAGTATATCTTCTGCTCATTCAAACTTGAATAGCAGTTTGTGTCCTGCACATCTTTTTGAATCTTATAGTATAAGCTGTTTGTGCCATTTCCTTCCTGCATTCGTTAAAGCAGTGCCACTTTTTGCTGACATGGTCACTCTGTGGAGACATTTGACTCTCTTAGTTTCCCAAGTTAAAGGAATCAGTGTACATTCACTTCTCGATCTTATGCATGGAAGCTGTTCGGCCCATGTCAGTCTTAGAGGTAACCGAGGTGTCTGCTTTCCACCTCGTGAGCTGAAGCTCGGGACTGCAAGCCAGACTTTTCCTTTTAGCTTTTTCTTTCCCCTGATTATGCCTTGTATTTTTTCCCCTTATGCCCTTTTGATTGCAGTGTAGGATTCAGGAATCCTTCATGTTTGTGATAGTCCAGTCTAGCTCTGGGTCTTCATGATCTCTATTCCTGTAGAAGGCCCCTTTTACTACTTGTTTTATCTAAATTAGCAGTGCCTTTCTGTTTTCTTCCCGAAAAATAAACTTTTAGTAACATAAACACCATGTTGCAATAAAAGAAGCAAGTATTGATACACGGGACCTTCTGCCTCTACCTGCGAGCTGCACCAGCGCTCCCACCCCCCCCCTCCCCCGCGCCGCCCGTGTTAGCTCCTGCTCCGGATCAAGACCCACGACCTTGAAAGGGGCGCTGTGAGCCCGCGGCCCCTTGACGATATTCGTCGCCACGGCCGTATGGACTGTGGCTGCCATACGAGCCCCAAGCAGCCGGGCTGCTTTGTCTGAGGGGGAGGTCCGCTCACTTCCGGAGGTGTTACCGGAGGCCTAAGGGCACTGATGTGAGGAGCGTGAAGTGGGTGATACGTAGACCTATGACACAACTCTACCTCAATTGCACTACATTGCGTGATGCGTGAACCTATGACACAACACTAGTCGAAGATGCTATGGAGTGCTGAGTACTACAGAGTACTAGAACATAAAGAACAAACCCAGAAAGGAAATAAGAAAGAACAACACTAATAACAGATAACGGAGAAAGCGGTAGACAAGAACACAACACGAACAAGTGCGTATGATAGAAGGAAGAGATCCTCATACACTAGCCTCTCTGAACAGAGATCAGAGATCACTCATCCACAACAATGCAATAGTAGCAATACACCATAACAATGCAACAGGCGAGCTCGTAGCTCTAGCCTCTCTCCTTCTCACTCTCAATCCCTGTACAATGCTGAATGAATCCCCATACACCTCATCTCCCCTCTTCACCCTCGCCTTCCGGATGGGAAATCCCCTCCCTCTCTCCTATTGGTTATCCCCTCCTCCCTAGCCATTCCGCCACTGAGCCTCTTCATGTCTCTTGCAACGGCCAGCTTGCGCCGAGTCGGTGCCTTGTAACTACTCCATGTGCACCGCTGCAGCCACCCTGTATCTGACAAGGCACCGCTAGATGAACGTCTATGCCACCAATGAGTCAGGTCTGTAGAGGTTGGCAGAGCGTGACTGTGCGACATGAAGACCCTTGACGCATGACCATGTGCTTGGGTGATATGTCCTCCTGATGACTATGTCCCCATGTGACTATGCCATCCTGATGACTATGTCCTCATGTGACTATGCCATCCTGGTGACCATGTACTTGTGTCATCTTGCAACCATGTCATCGTTGACTTGTGTCATCCTTGTGACCATGTCATCCCCTGACTTGTGTCATCCTTGTGACCATGTCATCCCCTCACTAAGTGTTGGACATAGCTGGTCCTACATGATGTCGGTATAACAGTTCCCCCGCCACTATCATTCACCGTCCCGGTGAATAAGTGATGCTGAAAGATGTGCAGGGAGAGTGCCTTTTGCTAAATACAGGAATTGGAAACATATCAGAGTCATTCACTTCCAAATGTATCACTAATGCAGAACCCCTATGTCGGAAGAGTGGAGTTGAAAGAAAAATTCCTGAAAACTTTATTGAACCAGTGGTTACAAAAATTGCTGATCAAACTGCTTGACAGAAGCCATGGGTCTACAAAAAGACCTCCTTTATTACAGAAGTGTGCTGAAATCCAAGAAAAAGACCCAAAGAAGCATTATGTACAAAATGTTGGAGCTGAAAAGGGAAGTAACTCATCCAATACTAAAATCAGCAGAGATGCCATCATGCTAACAAGAGATGCCAGAGGAGGTAACCAAGATAATTGTACACAAAAATCCTCCTGCTGACACTGGGAAACACGTGGTGAAGCAGTACCATCTGGCAGATCAAGTGGCTCCATAGTAACATCTGCTTCCCGAACAGTAGCCATAATCGGATATGTAATAGTGCTGACCACTGAGGATATTCCGGTGAGACGGAGGGAGGGGATATGCAAAGATGATGCCAAATCCGTGAAAGAACCATCTGGGATCTGTGAAGAACTGACTCCCAAGTGGGCTCGTGAAGTGCATGAAGTACTGGGATCCGCCAACGAGGAGACATGCAGGAGAGGTGGCGGAGTGGAGGTTGGAGCACGGAGAGAGAGGGGGTGAGATGCGGGAGAGGAAATGACGGTAGTGGCAGGAGGTGCGGAAGAAGGGGAGGAAGAAGATGACACCTGAGAAACAGACGGGGTCGGGTGGGTAGATGGGTGTCTTTCCGTGGCGTTTTCGCACAGTGGCACGAAATGTGGAGTGAAGAGGGAGGCGAAGTCAAAAGGAGTTGTGGTGAAGAATGCATTCAATGCAGGGCAAATACTCCTCAAGATAAAAAAATGGCCAGGTGCTGAATATAAACATGCAAAGAAATACCTCGCCAGTACCTCCTCTCTTCGCTGTCCCTCCACTGCTTGTCGGCAATCCTCTCCCCACCTGTGCCACTTACAACTTGCGAGAAAGGATGTCAGGAGCGGAGACTCACCATAAGCCGGCTGAATCGCAAGTGTGGGGAGACGCAAATAAGTGGACACTAGAGTTGGGGTGAGAATGTGTCGGGAACCCATAAACTCGAAGGTGTCAGATGCCATGTCATAGCTTCGGATGAAAGATGTACACAGGGAAATGTCATAGCTCCTGTCCCCGTGAGCTCTGCTGCCCACCCCCCCCCTCCTCTCTCAGCCAGCACCTCCTCCCTCTCCCTCACCCTCGCTGCCCCCCCTCTCCCTCCCCTCGCCAGCCCCCTCTCCCTCTCTCTCTCTCTCTCACCCGTGGACGTTAATATTTCTTTCTTTCTTTCTTCTTCTCTCTCTCTCTCTCTCTCTCTCTCTCTCTCTCTCATCCCCCCATTTTGCACCCAGGGGCGGTTTCCTTGCATCTAGTTTACTTTGTATTTAGGCTCAGATTTGACATTATGTACTTTCACTTGCATTGTATTGCGTAGCACTTAGATGATATTCGACGATGCCTCTTCTTTGTGGCACGTTGATTTTGTGCTATCTTGTATGCAGAGTTCTTGATGTCCCATGGGCCCATTTTGGCCTTTAGTGGACAATAATACACTTTCTTTCTTTCTTTCTTTCTCACCCGTCTGACCCGTCTGACCTCATGCGTCTGAGCTCCTCGTTGCACGACAGTTGCTCAGCGTCGCTCATCGCTGCTCTGTTGCCCATCTTACGTCCGCCGCTCAGCGTCGGTCATCGGTGCTCTCTTGCTCATCTACGCTAGCCTCTTCGCTCACCTACGCTGCCCTCTCCGCTTCATCCGTTGCTTCATCAGTGTAGCCTCTCCGCTTCATCAGCGTTCTGCCTCATCCGCTGCTCCATCGCAGTTAGCAGCGCCAAACTCGACCCATAGCGGGTTGAAGGCCGACCTTCAGTCCTTGGAGACCCACGTTACGTCGGTGGTCACGAGCCCGTCACCTAGCTGCTGCCATGGCTAGGCAAACCAGTGGTTAGACTAACCCTGGTCAACTAAGTCTAGTTAGTAGGCCAGTTACAGGATAACTAGACTGTCACCTTAGAACCAATCAGTCTGGTTAGTGTAACCAGGCAGTGTACCTGTCGGAAAACAACACAAAAAAATCAGAGAAAATCACAGAATTGCTGAGTTGAAAGAATGCATGCCTTTGCACAGAAAAAGGAGAAAACAGATGGACGCTTAGGGACGCTCAGGGAATGTGTGAAGACAGTGGCAGTATTAACCCGAGTGCTGGACATTGTGGACTAAGGAGATGCCACAAACAAGGAGCTCCACCATGGCCCTCCAAGGAGCAAAAGTAGAGAAAGATATAGGCAGCAGTACAAGAGCTGAAGAGGCAAGTTCTTCTTTACCCTTAACATCTCCTTCCCCACCACCTCCAACGACCTCCCTTGCCTCCACCCCAACCCTTTCCTACCCACCTCCTTTACTCAATCCTCCTGTGGCTCCTACCCCATCTCCTTTACTTCCATCTCCCCCATCACTCCCGGTTACCTCCTTTGCCTCAATCCCAACCCTTTCCTACCCACCTCCTCTACTCAATCCTCCTCCTCCCCCTCCTTCAGCTTCACCTCCTTCCTCCCCTCCCCTAGTCCCTACCCATCCTCTTCCTTCCTTCCTCCCCTTCCCTATTCCCTACCCAGCCTCTTCCCTCCTCTTCTTCCCCTCCCCTAGTCCCTACCCAGCTTCTTCCCACCTCTTCCCACCTACCCTCCCTTTCAGCCCCTTCCTCCCCTAGTGTAGGCTCTTCTTCGGTCCCTGACTCCCTACTTCCTCCTACTGGATCTCTCTCTTCAGGACCTCCATTTTCTGCACCCCTCCTTTACTCGCCTTCTTACCCTCTTACCCCCTCATCCTTGTACCCCCTCTCCCCTTCACCCTTCACAGCGGAAGCAGTCCTGGCAGATAATCTGCGCTTGAGAGATTTAGTTATGCAGTGCATGGAGACTTGCAGACTTCAGGGCGCTGCGATTCAGTCTCTCACAGCACAGATACACACACTGACTGCTCAGCTTATCAACAGTTGAGAGTCATAGATCTGATCAGGACTCCCATATTCGCCAGCTTTATACCAGAGATATTGATCGGGACATCCAGTTACGGACACATGCTGAGCGCATAGTGCAGCTGGAGGCACGCATTTAGGAGCATGTTGTGGCATGCGATGATCGCCTCCAGCAGCTGCATGTAGCTCCTCCAGCTAGTGCAGCAGTTGAGGAGAGGCTGGCCACACTGCAGACAGAGGTACAGAAGACCTCAGAGTGGGTGGACGTTGTGCGTAGAGCCCCACAGGCCCAGCAGACCACAGTCTCTGAGACTATTGCCGAGAGTCAGCGGCGAGCTCAGAAGGCCCTCAACATCCGCATCCGCGGAGTTGAGCGATCAGATACGAGATCAGCCATGGATCAGGCGACATATTTCATATCTGGGACACTCGGAGTTCAGGATCATGGCATAGTAGCTGCATATCGAGTGGGCCACTTATCATCAGATTCAGAGATGCTGAGGCCCGCCGTCTCGCAGTATTACGGAGGAGATCCAGATCGAGGGACCATCCACAGATTCACATGGATGAGGACCTTACAGCTCTTCAGTGGGAGGAGCATAGACGTCTCATTGCACAGAGGGATGTTGCCCATCGCGAGGGCAAGTGGGCCGTGATCAGAGAGGGCAGACTTTTGATAGGAGCTATGCGATCTAGACCGGTTGGAGCCCATAGTTGACGACACGAGGCCTATGGGACACGTAGCCTGCCAGATAGCTTGAGTTTCGCAGTTTGGAACTGTAATGGTTCCCTCACAGCTCAGCCTGGCAACTTACGAGAGGCCTTTTTTGGTCAGGACATCGTCTTCTTTACAGAGACCCATGAGAGCCCAGAGAGAGGCTTGCCGCAGGTGATAGGGTATGCCTGGGAGTCTGTCTTTCGACAGCAGACTAGACGATCAGGAGGAGTCAGAGGATCTGGCGGTGTGGCAGTTCTTTATAGAGAGCATCTCAGATCGATACTCACAGTCGTGAGGAGAGACCATCGGACCAGATATCTTTGGGTACGGATCAGGAGACCCCCCTTGAGAGACTTGTTTATTGCAGTATGCTACTTTCTCCCGAGACAGTCTCATTATGCCTCAGATGGACCAGGACAGTCACCTTTTGAGGATTTGTCAGTCGATGTATTGGAGTACTCACGCCGCAGAGAGGTCATCCTTTTAGGAGACTTCAACGCGAGGACATCAGACAGACAGGCAGAGATTTTGGACTTTGCTGAGGATCCAGTCTTAGTTCCAGCTGCCCTAGATGAGAGTTTTCCACGCTTATCTTCAGATAGAGGGGTAGAGGTGACAGATCAGGGACATCGCCTATTGGAGCTTCTCTCATCGCATGGCATGGTCATTTATAATGGACTTCGACAGTGGCCGCATTCATCCACAGCCACATGTTTTCCCTTCGCGGGTGGTGGTACGAGCGTCATTGATTACGTCTTGGGTCCCCCGACTTTAATCCCTTTTGTACATAACCTCACAGTCGACCCTCTTATGCCTTCAGCCGATCATGCACGTCTGCACTTTATTCTTACCCAGATTCCTCATGCTCCCCCTTCTAGACATCATGAGCGTTAGCCATACTATGAGGTTCATTTTGACCACCAGTTCGATGATATTTATAGCCAGCACCTGAGTAGTCTTCTCCGTCCGCACCTTCTCGATGCCCTACCCTCCACACAGGATCGGTGGGACCTTGTACATACCTCCATCATCTTGGCAGCCCACAAGTCCTTCCCCGTCACTTGCCACACATCCGGTCCTCCACCAGTCGGTTTTGTGCCTTGTAATGGATGGTATGATGAGGAGTGTAAAGAACTCCGCAGGAAGCTTCGCCTTGAGACACAGGAGAAGTCTCCCCTCCTCATTGAGACCAAGAAGAGTTACAAGCGTTTGGTGCGACACAAAAAGCACCAATTTCTAGCCCGGAATGAGGAGGAGCTGAGAAGTTTACTTTTCAGCTGTGATTCCAAGGAATTCTGGAAGAAATTCCTTCGCTTGAAATCTCAAACTCCTCTTACAGACCCGCATGTTTGGCTTGCCTATACTTCCACTTTATATGATATTCCAGACCAGCCACAGATCGACTTATCCCATGTGCCTAGACCCACCTCCTCTGCCTTATTCTCATCCAGTAGTGTCCGAGCAGCAGTTCATCGTTTGAAGACTGGGAGAGCTAAGGACCATGATGGATTGCAAGCGGAGTATGTAATCCATGGGATTGATGCCTTAGCTACAGTCCTCTCCCGTCTTTTTAACGAGGCCATTTGTACAGGTCTTCCACCTAGTTGGCTAGAAAATACTATATTACCCATACACAAGTCGGGGGATCCTTTGGAGGCGTCGAACTACAGGACCATTATGATTGGCCATGTCATGGCCAAGATTTATGCGACCATTCTAGAAGGACATATAAATGACCATGCCGAGGCGACAGGTATGAGAGCTAGAGGGCAGGCAGGATTTCGTGCAGAGCACTCGACTCTAGATCATATCTTCACACTCAGGGCTTTGATTGAGGAGGCGAAGTCACGTAAGCAGCGGCTCTATTGTTGCTTCGTGGACTTCAGAAAGGCATTTGACACTGTGCCGCTTTTCAGACTCTTCCAGCGACTTTGTGACTTGGGATTCAGTGGGGAGATTCAATGGGCGATCATGGCCTTGTATGAGAGAGTCACAGGTAGAGTCAGGACACGGGTGGGGCTGTCGGGGGAAGTACGCAGTACGATAGGGGTGAAGCAGGGGTGTCCTTTGTCTCCGACACTCTTTGGTCTCTATATCGATGAGTTAGAGATGTACATACAGACGATGGGTGGTACAGGTTCTTTACTGGCAGGATCCACGATACCGATTCTCCTCTATGCAGATGACGTGGTTCTTATTTCTTCCTCCCAGCAGGGTTTACAGGCACATCTCCATGCACTCCACAGCTTTTGTCAGGACAAAGGGTTGTCTGTAAACCTTGGGAAGACCAAAGTCATGGTCTTCAACACGTCATACCAGGTTTATAGGAGAGGCGAGTTCTCTTTCACATTTGATGGGCAGGAGGTGGAGCTAGTCAGGGAGTATACATATTTGGGTGCCACATTTAGAGGTCCAGTCTTCACCATGACACATGCAGCACGAGATAGGATCAGTAGAGGATATGCCGCCTTGGCTCTTCTCGAAAGGCAGTGTGCACAGTCACATTTTCAGCATCCCGACACGAAGTCCTTACTTTTCGATACGCTGGTGAGACCTGCAGCCATGTATGCTAGCCCCTTTTGGGCAGGAGATCTCAGTGTTGCAGATTGGAGACGAGTAGAGAGGTTACAGATCATCATGTTCTCCAGATTGATCAGAGCGAAGCCCACGGTACCGCATCAGATTATGCTCGCAGAGTTCGGAGCTACACCCCTAGCGCTAGATGTAGCATTTCAGTCAGTTACATACTTGCATAGGATCAGGGCGCTCGGAGACTCAGCAGCAGGCAGAGCACGATTACTGTGGCTAGCACTGACATCCTCACAGATGTTAGCGGAGAGAGGTCATACTTTTTGTTGGTACCACACACTCTCCACATGGCTCACCTCGCTGGGCTTGGATATGGATAGGCTGCCACCATTCGATAAAGCATAGATGCCCCTCGCCTCCCTCTCACTCGACATGAGCTCAGTCAGATTATCAGGGCAGATTTGTTGCAGCTACACACGTTTCGCACTTGGGTTCATCCCACGGAGCTTCCTACGAAGATGGCCACATATCGTGACCATTTTCTCAGGATTTCAGAGGATGGCTTCATCATATCCCCAGGATATATCGGCGTTCATATGTCACACTCACTCAGGATTGCCTTGGGCCAGCTCAGGGTATCTTCCCACAGATTAGACGTTGAGGCCGGCAGGATGCGTCGTACAGCTACCGGACATACACCCAGGCGAGAGACTAGGATATGCCCTTGTTGCACTATGGGGGAGGTGGAGACTGAGGAGCACTTTGTTTGCAGATGCCCTTTATATTATGAGATCCGTGGCAGATTTCACTGTTTATTTGGGCACGGATTTGGACCTCTCTCTCGGATTATGGAGTATGAGGATCAGTATTGCTTAGCGTTGTTCATTAGGGAGATCACCAGATACAGAGAGAGATTCCTCAGAGAGCACCGTCGCATCCCTGCCAGAGCCCTAGTTATTCATGAGGAGCAGGACGAGGCGCAAGACCATGAGCACAGAGATAGCCCATCTTGCCAGAGAGCACCGATGGTTCCACCCCGAGGATGTACATATGACATGATCCGGCAGCACCGCAGGATGATCTTACACAGAGGCCGTACCCGTCGCTTTATTTCTAGACGACGGAGGATGATGGCAGATTTTCGGAGGAGATTGCTCCATGGAGACTTGGCACCGCCAGCAGCCCACTTGACACTTGCCCAGATCTTCACACTCATGGCTGGAGGCATGGTCGATGGCCATGACTTCCATCATTTCTTTGGATCACAGACCCCTTAGGGAAGACGATGTTCCTCATATTTCATATTTTACATTTTGTATCTAGGCATTTTTGGTACTCTATTTCATTTCATTTTGTATCTAGGATTTTTGTAGCCATTTTTGGCATCTTAGCTGTATTACGATGAGGCCACCTAATTGGTGCATCGTTGATGATGTATTTTCCTTTCGGATGATTTTGTGTCCCATAGGCCATGTATGGCCTTCCGTGGACCTTTAATAAAATTTCTTTCTTTCTTTCTTTCTTTCTCTCTCCTCCTCTCCCTCTCTCCTCGCCAGCCCCCTCTCCCTCCCGTCACCCTCCCGCTCCCCTTCCTCCTCGCCACCCTCCCTCTCCTTCACCCGCCAGCCCCCCCGCCCCCCTCCTCCACCCCGCCCCCTCCCTCCTCCTCTCCCGCTCACCCCCTCCCCCTCTGCCAGCCCGCTCTCCCTCCCCACCAACCCCTCTCCCCCCTCCCTCACCCTTCCGCTCCCCTCCTCCTCCCCGCCCTCCCTCTCCTTCACCCACCAGCCCCCCCGCTCCCCTCCTCCACCCCCGCCCCCTCCCTCCTCCTCCCCCGCTCACCCGCTCCCCCTCCGCCAGCCCCCTCTCCCTCCCCGCCAACCCCTCTCCCCCCTCCCTCACCCTCCCGCTCCCCTCATCCTCCCCGCCCTCCCTCTCCTTCACCCGTCAGCCCCCCCGCTCCCCTCCTCCACCCCCGCCCCCTCCCTCCTTCTCCCCCGCCCACCCTCTCCCCCTCCGCCAGCCCCCTCTCCCTCCCTGCCTTCCCCCTCTCCCTCCTCTCTCACCCCCCTGCTCCCCTTCCTCCTCCCCGCCCTCCCTCTCCTCCATCCGCCAGCCCCCCCGCCCCTCTCCTCCTTCCCCGCCCCCTCCCTCCTCCCCTGCCCACCCTCTCCCCCTTCCCGCCTTCCCTCTCCCCCTTGCCAGCCCCCTCGCCCGCTCTCCCACCCGCCCCCTCCCCCGCGCCCCTCCCCCTCCTTTCCTGTCCCACGCCCACCCTCTCCCTCCAAGCCACCCCCCCCCCCGCGCCTTCCTAACCCGCAGCTCCCCTCCGCCTCCCCCCGCCCCCTTCTCCCCCCCGTTGCTGCCTTCCCGCCTCCTCTCCTCCTCTTCCCCTCTCTCCTACCCTCTCCTATTCTCCTTCCTCCAGCGCCCATGTTCTAGGGCAGTTTCACGGACGGAACTTTTTTAGTATTTGAATCGGCCTTTTCACATCGATTGGCGAATGGATCCCCACTCAGCCAATCTTCGTCCACTTCCATCGGCGGCGAGAACCATCATTTTTTTAGAAGACGAGATGCAACAGCTCAAGAAAGATGTGGAACTAGAGGGCTCCACATCACTTTTTGCTCGCATCTTTGGGTCACACCCTTCTAGATCACAGGCTAGAGACTGGATGCTGGCGGCGTTACCAGGAGATCTCACCCCACACCTCAAAGATGTTCGACTTTTGGGATGTGGATTCTTCCAAGTGGTTATCGACTCCCACGAGTCCATCGCCCATGTTCTCAAAGCTAATCCTCTGGCTTTGGGTTCGAGGAGGATTTTTCTTTTGCCCTACACCTTGGGCTTCGATCCGATTGAGGAGGACAGTCAGGTCACATCACTGTTCATTAGATTTCCTGGTCTTCCTCAGGTACCATCGACTTCTTGCTACTATCAGAGCCACATTCGGAGTGGTCACTGAGATCCCCCCCCTTCCTGGCATGCCTTCTTTCTCAGTAGAGGCAATCAAAGCGAACGGGGTGCCTCGAGTTAGGGTCATTGTCTCTGACCCTAACATCTCAGATGACCACATCATGCTTCAGTGCCCAGATGGCTCTCTCTTTCGACAGAGAGTCGAGATTGCAAGTAGATAGGACCAGTGCAAGATTTGCAGGACCCTTGGGCACTTTGCTAGAGATTGCCCAAGGAAGAGAAAAAGACCCAAGAGGTCTTCTGGTGCGGCTCCTTCATGTACTACCCCGACTGCATCTTCCCAGTGCCCTGTACCATGCACTCTAGGACCACCAAGAGTAGCAGGGCGCCCTGGTTCACACACCCCAAGACCACCAAGGGTAGCAGGGCGCCCAAAGCCCGCAGCACACCCAGTACCACGATGGAGAGCGATCATAGTGGCTCCCTTACCTCAGGAGGAGACCTTTGATCTAGTTCAGACACATGCCATCCAGACTCCAGAGGTAGATGTTGCTGCAGCCCCAGACACTATAGTTCCATATCAGGAGGGGCCTTTAGATGTACCAGTACCAGCCCCAGTCACTTTGGTTTCTGATCATGAGGGGGCTACCGATACTTCTTCCTTACAAACTGTTCTTGCCACAGTCAGGACGACCGAGGGAATGCATGCACAGATGAGGACTCCAGATTCCTCTTCAGCCCAGCCACAGGCCTCCTCAGCCCCCAGCTCCATTCTGCTGATAGAGACCTGGCAGGTCTCTCTCCTCCATCTTCCACGAGTGCAGGTCTTCTTCGCACTCCTCGGCTAGACCTGCTTCTCAGGAACTCTTTTTCGGCACTGGTAGACTCGGCAACTTTCATGGATGAGGAGAAGTTTGTGCCCTCCACCTTAGGGGTCCCGGTCATTGGGATTCCTTTTGATAGGACCTCCCCCTCAGCATGTGTGGGAATCCTTTCACCTGTTGAGTTTCCTGCCCTCAGCAGGAGTGTTTCGGCCCAGGGAAAGCTGGTCTCCTCTACTAGGTCGGGTAAGCCTTTCCACCCAGCATCCTCCTGTCGATGAGGATAGTCAGCTGGAACATACAGGGCCTAGGCGGATATCCACACCGTCGCCGTAGGTAGCTGATCCGGAATTAGCTTCACCCAGGTGTCACTAGAGGTGCTATTGATATCCTTTTTATACAGGAACACAAGTTGGATGCCGGTGATTGCTCTAAGTCTGGCAAACTTCTTTCAGGACATACATTCTGGTCACCTGCTATGGGCACAAGGGGAGGTACTTGCATTTCGGTCTCTCCTTCTATTCTACCCTTGGTTGCTAGTCATGGTATTATCTCCCCCTCTAGAGCTCAATGGATCATTATTTTAATTGGAGGGCGTAAGATTGGTCTTCTCAGCCTGTATGCCCCCAACAACAAAGGGGAGCGAGTCTCCTTTTGGAAGGAGTTACTATCTTGGGCCCCCATTGCAGATTCTTGGATCATTGGTGGCGATTTCAACATGGTTGAATTGCCATCAGACAAAAAGGGAGGCAGACAGGGTGGAATTCATTCTTTGGAGAGGGCAGCCTGGGATGCCTTTCTCTTTCAGTACAGAGGCAGAGACACTTGGTTTGATGATGCTTTTCATGTTATGCCAGAGTCACTCATGTACTCTTGGTCGAACAGGAGAGTACGCATGCCCATCCATGCACGTATTGACAGGTTTTATGTAGACGATTGGGCACTTGACAGAGGCGGATCTGTATGCATTTCTACTGGGATTACCACCTCATATCATTTTACAGTGGTGTTGCAGATTCTTGAGCCTCATCAGAGAGGACGCTCTGTCAGTGTCAGGATTCTAGATGCTTTTTATACAGAGGAGAGCCTCACGGAGGATATTCTACAGATTTGGGTTTCTGACATACAGGGTGGAGTTGTCCGCCCATCTCGGGTAGCTGCAGCCTTATCCGAAATTAGTGACTATTATCATACAGTCGCTGATTCCACGAGACATGAGATTCTCAGACGTGAGATTGGTATATGCCAGCAGTTAGCGTCCCTTCAGAAGGAAGAGCAGAAGAGGCCCACAGATGCTCGGATTCAGGAGGGCCTTGCTGCAGCAAGGGCTCATATACAGACACTGTTGGATCAGAGAGCAGAGTACGCCTTTCATGCACGGGAATCCTTTTGGATTCAGATGGGTGGCAGGGTCAACAAACACTTTTTCTCTACTCATGGGCCTAGACATAGTAGAGATAGTGTCTTGCAGCTTGTTGACTCAGACGGGGTGTTATAGTCAGATCCTGATGCCATCATGCATGTAGCTTTAGATTTTTTTGCATCCCTTTTTACTGCAAATCCGGGCACACAGGCCATAGATGATGCCAGAGAGGTTATTTGACCTGAGTACCCTCCATAGCCTCTGTGCATCTGGCTCTCCAGATATGCCAGGATGCTATGCTTGCTAAGATCTCCCAAGAAGTATCCATAGAGGCATGTACATCTGTAAAAGAAAGGTGTGGTACCACATCCAACGAATAGGACTCAATCTGATGATGTCGAAGCAAAATGGCCGAGAGGAGTCAAGTCTCTCATAGAATACGTGAGGCCCTGTAAGAGAAAGCCGAGCCACTGATCCCCATGTCATAAAATGGGAAGTGGGCAAAGTGACTGAAAATCCTGGCTACCCCCATCCAAATCATCCTCGCCTATCTGCAATCCCATAAACAATGCTGAATAGTCTCCGAAGTAGAGAGGCAACGAGGGCAAGTAGGGTCGGCTCTGAACCTGGATCTCCAAAGATTCACTGCAATCCCACCATGGATGGAAAGCCAAAAGAAGAGAGTGATCTTTCTATTCCTGTGGGATTTCCAGAGTCTCCTCTAAAAGCACCTCTGCAAATCTGCAGTGATATCAAATGTCTCCCAATAAGGAACTCTGGGAGGTCTCCAACCTCTACTACTAAGCTGAAATCTCCTGGCATTACTGACCGTGTAACGAAAGAAGGGGATGCTCTTCTCTCGATGCTCTGCGTCAATCCACTCCCACTCTCCAGGGTCCCACTACAAATACCTAATGGGAACTCCCCCGTAGAGCCAAAGCCTCCAAGACCCGGTGGAGAGTAGCCGGGGGTCTGGGTCTAGGAACCACTCTGAATCTAATCCCTGCACCAAAAGACCTACAACCCTGATAGGCTGAAAAGCAGACTCAAGCAAGATGTCCTCTGTGGATCTGAGCAATCTACCACCATCCTGCACAGTAAAAACTAAAGCATCCTCCTGTGCATCTCGAAAGGCCAAAACCTGAAGCGGAACACCGCCTCTCGTAAAAGTACCTGCCCAAGTGGAGCAAGTGAGTGGCATATCATATGTGTCTACCCACTCCTCTGGAAGGGCTACCTCAATCTGCAAGATCCTCCCTGCACTCCCTCTGAGATGTCCTGTCAACTGAGACTTGGTCTCCTCTGGAAGCCTGTGGAAAGCTTTCCAAGACCCCAAGGATGATGCAGGTCCCCTCTCCCACCTGGACCACTGCATGTAGAGTGAGGCACTAAGTGGTCTGCCATGATCATCTAAAATATTGTCATTCCACATGATGGGTTGCCTATCAATCTCTTCACGAGAGGAAGGAGGAATCCTCCGAAGAGTGCTCCTGAAACTGGCCCATGCTTTTAGAATGGCAACCATGAGAGGGGACGAAGGTAATCTGAGGTGTGCTGTGGTGAAGATCCACCTAATACTGCTCATCCAGTCTCCTCCTGAAGAAGGTGTGCACCTCTGTATGTTGCTAATAAGAAAGGTCTTCTACGGTTCCTGCCCTGGCATAAGTCCCCGCACCACCATCTTGCATAGTAAAGCTCTATACTATAAATCTGGATCAATAATATTGAGACCCCCTTCCTGTGTAGGGAGGATGAGGGTCTCCCAAGCCACCCTGGCTAAGGTATCTGTTGTGCCATCAAGCCCACTCCAAAGAAAATTTCTGATCGGTATCCTGAGCTGAGTGATGCAGCCCCTAGAAGAGCACCAGCAAGAACAAACAAACCAGACCGTGGTCAAGAGGACCTGGTTGACCACCACAACTCTAGAGGCAAGATCCAGCTTGGCTGAACTCCAAATAAGGAGCTTCCTCCTGATGCTCTCCAACACGGGAGCAAACTACTGCGTGGAAGAAATATCCAAGCCGACCTGGCAGCCGAAATACCTGACAGGCACACCCCTCTGAACCCAAGTGAATCCTATGTCAAGCCCACAAACTGGAGTGTCCTCATCACTGATCCAAACTGGCATCCAAGTAAACTGCTGTGTCATCTGCCAACTCACTGTCAAGTAACTCCTCTTCCCTTCTAATGGGAAGTCTCAGCCCAAAGATGTCAGCTTGAGATCTAACATAGATACTCATAGCTTCAGCCATGAACAAAAAAAGGATAGGACCAAGGGGGCATCCCTGACGGACTGATCTGGAAATCTGAAATCTCTCACCCCTTACCCCACCAATAAGTACCTGGCTGTGGGCTGATCTATACAAGGAGGAAACACCTCTGATCCAAGCATCAGTAAAACCAAAACGTAGAAGGGTGCCCTCCAAAAAACCCCAATCTACTCTGTCATAAGCTTTCTTAAAATCGAAAAGTAGAATGGCTAGATTCTGGCCGCTCTGCATGGCCCACTCTGAGGCTTCCCAGAAAGAGAAAATGTTATAAAAAATGCTTCTACCATGCACAAATCCCATCTGAGTGTCATGAATAAGATCTGGGAGAAGGGGCTGCAATCGGAGGCTGATTGCCTTGGCCAGAATTTTGTAACAGGTTCCTAGAAGTGTGATAGGCCTCCACTGGGACACTAGATTTCTGCAACCTCCTTTCGGGATAAGGTGGATGAGATCTTCTGTAAGCGACCCGGGCATCTCACCAGAGTCCCAAATACCCTGCAGGGCTGAAGTAATGTAGTTTCCAATCATATCCCAGAATGCAATGAAAAAAGAGGGGGTAAGGCCATCCGAACCTAGGCACTTGCCCTTGTGAAGGGCTGAAAGTGCAGTCTTGAACTCTGTGTTGGTGAAAGGTGCATCAAGCAAAACATGCATATCTAGTTTCACCAACAAAGGGATGCTCTGCCAAATAACCTGTCTAGCATCCTCTCTATCCCGTGTCTCAAGATCAACAGTAAGAAGGGCGGCATAAAAATCTGAAGCTATGTGCAAGACATCATCAGGATCTGTTTGTAAACCCCATGTGAGTCAATAAGTTGAGATACACTCTATCTACTATGTCTAGGGCCAGAGAAAAAATGTTTATTGACTCTGCCATCCATCTGAAGCCAGAAGGACTCCCGTGCATGAAAGGCATACTCTGCTCTCTGATCAAGCAATACCTGCTGATGAGCCCTTGCTGCAGCAAGGCGCTCCTGAATCCAAGCATCTGAAGGCCGTTTCTGCTCTTCCCTCTGCAAAGCTACTAAATGCTGGCGAACACCAATCCCACGTCTGAGAATATCTCGTCTCCTGGTACGAGCAACCGAGAGGTAGAAGTTGCTAATACCAGAAAGGGTAGCAGCTACCTGTGATGGCAATGGCTGCCCACCCTGGACATGAGAAACCCATATCTGCAGGGCTGCCTCTGTAAGGTCCTTCTCTGTGTACAAGGCATCTGGAATCTTGATGCTGGCAGATCGACCTCTCAAGTGAGGCTCTGAGATAGTCAGCACAACAGGAAAGTGGTCTGAAGTGGAAATCCCAGCAGCAATGCATACCGATCCACCTTTGTCAAGTGCCCAATCATCTACATAGAATCTATCAATACGTGCATGAATAGGCATCTGCTGCCTCCTGTTCGACCAAGAGAACAGGAGGGACTGTGGCTGAATAAGAAAGGCATCGTCCAACCAAGTATCTCTGCCACAGTAGTGAAAAAGGAAGGCATCCCAAGCTGCTCTCTCCAAAGAGTGAAGTCCTCCTTCTCTACCCCCTTTTTTGTCTGACGGTAACTCAACCATGTTAAAGTCACCTCCAATCACCCCCATGAATCTGCAATGGGGGCCCAAGAGAGCAAATCCTTCCACATAAAGACACGTTCCCCTCTAATGTTGGAGGCATACAAGTTAAGGAAACCAACCTTACACCCTCCAATCAAGAGAATAATCCACTGAGCTCTAGAGGGAATAATGACTCTGTGTCCAACAACCAAGGGGAGAACCGATTGCGAAACTGAAATAGAAGTGCCCCCCCTTGGTGCCGAAGGCAGGCGACCAAAAAGTATGACCAAAAAGCAGTTTGCCAGACTTAGAGCAATCACTGGCATCCAACTTGTGTTCCTGGATAAAAAGGATATCAATAGCACCTCCAGTGACACCTGGATGAAGCTGATTCCGGATCAACTGCCTACGATGACGGTGTGGAACTCCGGCTAGGCCCTGTATGTTCGAGCTGACTATCCTCATCGATAGGAGGATGCTGGATGGAAAGGCTTACCCGACCTAGTAGAGGAGACCAGCTTCTTCTGGGCCGACAAAACACTCCTGCTGAGGGCAAGAAACTCAACAGGTGAAAGGACCCTACACCTGTTGAGGGGGAGGCCTTGTCAAAAGGAATCCCAATGACCGGGACCCCTAAGGTGGAGGGCAAAAACTCCTCATCATCCATGAAAGTCGCCGAATCAGCCAGTGTCGAAAAAGAGTTCCTGAGAAGCAAGTCTGGCTGAGGAGTGCGAAGAAGACTTGCACTCGTGAAGGAAGGAGGAGAAGGACCTGCCAGGCCTCTATCAGCAGATCTAGAGGTGGGAGTTGAGGAGGCTTGTGGCTGGGCTAAAGAAGGATTTGTAGTCCTCATCTGTGCAAACACTCCCTCAGTTGTGGCATGAACAGTCTGAGGAGGAGAAGTATCGGTAGCCTCCTCGTGATCAGAAACGAAAATGACTAGGGCTGGTGCATCTGAAGTCCCCTCCTGATGTGAAACTGTAGTATCTGGGGCTGCAACAGCATCCACCTCTGGAGTCTGGATGGCATCTGTCTGAACCAGATCAAGGGTCTCCTCCTGAGGTAAAGGAGCCACTCTGACCGCTCTCCAACGTGGTACTGGGAGTGTTGCAGGCTTTGGGCGCCCTGCTGCCCTTGGTGGTCCAGGGGTGCACGAAGCAGGGCGCCCTACTGCTCCTGGTAGTCCTGGAGTGTGTGGTACAAGCCGCAGGGGAGGTGTAGACGGGGTAGTATGTGAAGGAGCCGCACCAGAAGACCTCTTGGGTCTTTTTCTCTTCCTTGGGCAATCTCTAGCAAAGTGCCCGAGAGTCTTGGAAATCCTGCACTGATCGTGTCTACCTGCAATCACGATTCTCTGTCGAAAGAGAGAGCCATTTGGACGCTGAATCATGATGTGGTCATCTGTGATGTTAGGGTCAGAGACAATGACCCTAACTCGAGGCACCCCGTTCGCTCTACTGACTGTCTCTACCGAGGAAGAAGGCATGCCAAGAAGGGAGGGAATCTCAATGACCACTCCGAAAGTAGCAAGAAGTCGATGGTAAACCTGAGGAAGACCAGGAAACCTGATGACCAATGATGTGACCTGACTGTCCTCCTCGATCGGATCGAAGCCCAAGGGTGTAGGGCAAAAGAAAATTCCTCGTCGAACCCAAAGCCAGGGGATTAGCTTTGAGAACAAGGGCCGTGGAGTCGTGGGAGTCGAAAATCACTTGGAAGAATCCACGTCCCAGAAGTCGAATATCCCTGAGGTGTGGGGCAAGATCTCCTGGTAACGCCGCCAGCATCTAGTCTCTAGCTTGTGATCTGGAAGGATGTGACCCAAAGATGCGGGCGAAAAGTGATGTGGAGCCCTCTAATTCCACATCTTTCTTGAGCTGCTGCAACTCGTCTTCTGAAAAAATGATGGTTCTCACGGCCGGTGGAAGTGGACGGAGATTGGCTAAATGGGGATCCATTTGCCAATCGAAGAAAAAAGGCCGATTCCAACAGTGTCAAAGCTCCGTCCGTGAAACTACTTCCCAGAACGCCCTGAAATGGGCGTAGGAAGGAGGAGAAAAGGAAAGGGTAGGAGAGAGAAGGGACGGAGAGAAGCGGAGGGGAGCTGAGATAGGATAGAAGGGAGAGGGCTAACGGGGAAGGAGGTAGGTGACGGAGAGGAAAAGAGGGGGGGGTTAGGAGGGAGGGAGGGGGACGGGGTAGGAGGGAGGAAGGGGGCTGAAGGCGGGGAGGGAGAAGGTGGGCGGGGGAGAGGAAGGGAGGGGGCAGGATAGGAAGGGAGGGGGTGGGGGGGTTAGAGGAAGGGTGGGGGAAGGGGCGGGGGAGGGAGGGGGCGAGGGATGGGAGGGAAGGGGGGGGGGGAAGAGGGGGCGGGGGGGAAAGGGGGGCCGGGGGAGGAGAAGGGGGCGGGGGGGGCAGCGGGGGGGGCGAGAGGGAGGGCGGGGGAGGGGGAAGGGGCGGGGGAGGAGAGGGCGGGGGGGCAGCGGGAGAGGGAGAGAAACGGGGTGGGAGAGGGAGGGGGCGGGGGGGCAGCGGGTGGGGGAGCGGGGGCGGGGGAGGGGGCGGGGGAGGGAGGGCAGCGGGTGGGGAGAGGGCGGGAAAGGAGGGAGAGGGAGGAGGCGGGAGGGCTGGCAGGGGG
The DNA here is from genome assembly GCF_047967505.1 of Dipteris shenzhenensis. Taxonomy (NCBI): domain Eukaryota; kingdom Viridiplantae; phylum Streptophyta; class Polypodiopsida; order Gleicheniales; family Dipteridaceae; genus Dipteris; species Dipteris shenzhenensis. Next base: position 11,736,287 of record NC_141605.1, read on the forward strand.
GTAGAGGGAGAGCGGGGAGGAGGAAGGGAGGGAGAGGGGGCTGGCGAAGGGGAGGGAGAGGAGGAGAAGCAAGGGGAGGGAGAGGGCAGACAGCGAGGGTGAGGGGGAGGGAGAGAGAGGGAGAGGGGGCTGGCTGAGAGAGGGAGAGGGGGGGGGGCTCAGAGTGGGCCTTGCAGAGCCGCCAGAGGTTGGCCATTCTACTCTTGGACTTTGAGAAAGCTTACGACAGAGTAGACTGGGATTTTCTAGAGGGTACTCTATCTCGCTTTGGTTTTTCAGATGCATGGATTAGAGGAGTATCCTCTCTCTACAGATCAGCCCATAGCCAGGTGCTTATTGGGGGGTAAGAGGGGACAGATTTCAGATCGGTAGATCAGTCCGCCAGGGATGTCCTCTTGCCCCTTTTCTTTTTCTGTTTGTGGCAGAAGCTATGAGTATCTACCTTAGATCTCAAGCTGATATTTATGGGCTGAGGCTTCCTCTCCGCCGGGAAGAAGAGCTCGTGGATAGTGAATTGGCAGATGACATGGCTACTCTTTTGGATGCCTCCCCGAGGACACTCACTTCCTTCCGGACAGCCCTGGATTTATTTTGCACAGCTGCAGGTCTTTGGATTTGCGATGATGACACCCCGGATTGGGGTAATGATATTGGTTTCACTTGGATACAGAGGGGTGTCTCCGTTAGATATTTGGGCTGCTAGGTTGGGGTGGGCATCTCTCCTTCACAACAGTTTGCTCCGATGTTGGAGAGCATCAGAAGAAAGCTCCTTTTTTGGAGCTCAGCCAAACTTGACTTGGCATCCAGAGTGGTGGTGGTTAACCAGGTTCTTCTAGCCACAACATGGTTTGTATGCTCTTGTTGGTGCCACTCTAGGGATTGTATCACTCAGCTCAAGAGGCCCGTATGAAACTTTTTATGGAGTGGTCTAGATGGCACAACTGATGTTACAGCCAGGGTGGCTTGGGAGACCTTGATTCTTCCTACAAGAGAAGGGGGTTTGAATATTATTGACCCGGATCTACAGTGCAGAGCCATACTCTACAAGGTCGTTGTGAGAGGACTTATGCCAGGGCAAGAGCCTTGGAAGGACTTTTTTATTAGATGCATACAGTCTCGCACAACCACTTTAGGAGATGATTGGATACACAGTACCAGATGGGTTTTCACCACAGCCCACTTCAGATCTCCTTCTTCCCCTCTTATGGTTGCTATCCTGAAAGCATGGGCCAGCTTCAGGAGTACTCTTCGCAGGATTCCTTCGTCCACCCGTGAAGAGATTAAAAGGCAGCCTATCATGTGGAACGACAGTATTTTGGATGAGCATGGCAGACCACTTGGTGCTTCTCTTTACATGCAGTGGCCCAGATGGGAGAGGGGCCCTGCATCTAGTGTGGGAGCATGGAAAGCCTTCAGGAGGCTTCCTGCAGACCGACATGCCCAGGTGGTTCATAATCTCAGAGGGAGTGCAGGGAGAGTTCAACAGATTGATGCAGCCTTGCCCTTGGATTTGGTGGACACAGATGACATGCCTATAACTTGTTTCACCTGGATGGGGGCATTTTCCAGATCGGGCATTCCTTTGCAGGTGATTGCTTTACGTAACACACATGAGGATGGCTTAGTCTTTGATGTTTCTTCAAGGGGCAGGCTGTCCAAGTCCACAGACGATATATTGTTGGAGGTACCGTTTCAGCCAGTCAGGATAGTGGGCTTCATGGAGCATGGCTCTCTCTCACAGAGGTACTTGGATCCTGACCCGCGACTCATTGCCCTGGGCTCATGGAGGCTGTGGCTCTATGGGGGTGTCCGAAATAAGTTTTTGCAGTGGGACCCTAGGGAATGGGAGTGGATAGATAAAGGGCACCGAGAGAAGGGCATCCTCTTCTTTTGTTACACGGTCAGTAATGCCAGGAAATTCCAGCTCAGCTGTAGGGGTTGGAGGCCCATCAGAGCTCCTCATTGGGAGAATAATCAGATTTCTGCTGACTTACAGAAAATTTTTTGGCAGAGGCTCTGGAAATCCCACCGGAATAGAAAAATCACTCTTTTCTTTTGGCTTTTGATTCATGGTGGGATAGCAGTGAATCATTGGAGATCCAAGTTCGGGGCTGACCCTACTTGCCCTCGTTGCCTTTCTACTTCGGAGATACAGCACTACCTTTGGGATTGCAGACAGGCGGGAATCATATGGAAGGGGATTGCAAGACTTTCCAGCACTTTTGTTCGCCTCCCCTTCTATATGACCTGGGGATCAGTGGCTTGGCTCACTCTTTCAGGGACCTAGGTTTTCTTCGAGAGACATGACTCGTCTCGGGCTCTACACATCCGACGACACCTTGTGGAGTCTGTGCTCTTTAGAGGATGTTCCGGCCACTCTCTTCAGGGCTGCTCATTCCTCGGTTGACTCTCCATGGGAGGTTTTAGCTAGCATTGCAGCATGGCACATTTGGAGAGCTAGATGCACTGAGGCTATGGAGGGTTCTCAGGTTCACCCTTCGCAGATCTTGGTCAATACTTGGACAGATACGGTACACACTTTGATGGCCATATGGGCAACCATGCAGGGATCCTCTCGAGTAGCCTCGTCCAGGAGAGTTACTTTTCTCAGGGATTGGAGAGACTCTCCCTTCCTTGCTGAGACTTCTACAGGGTTGAGTTGGCATTTTCAGCCTCAGCTTTGGTTTCTTTCTACCTCATTCTTCTGAGGTGTTTTTTATTACATGCTTAGCATGTTGTATTTCCGCACAGAGCTTGCTCTAGCGAGTTTCTTTCTTTCTTTATAGAAGTCTCTTTTTTGCAAAAGAAAAAAAAATCTCATCGAACTCCGTGATGGCGAGTGCCTCAATCTCCCTTGTAGATAGGACGGATGAGAGGTGAAGAGATGGATCGAGAATAGTCTTGAATACCACCCGGAGTTGGGAGGAATTCGCATCATCAATGGGTGCATATCGAGGTGCCACTCGTCATGGGGCCGGAGCGGGTGAATAATCGAAGCCTCCATGATCCGAACTGCTAGAGGAAGTGGTAGAATGAGCTGTAGGATGATCTCGGTCCTCGTCAGAGCTCACTGTGATGCTGGGGCGCACAGGAGGAGCAGATGGAGCAGGGACAGCACAAGTGCCCGATGCAACAAATACTGATGGAGAAGCAACAGCAGGAGAATTTGGGGTACCAGCTCCACTGGGTGCAGTGGGACTTGTAGAAGAATTTGGGGCAGCAGATGCACCTGGCGCTGTGGGAGCAGATTGAGCGGGGATAGCACAAGTGCCCGATGCAACAGATACTAATGTAGAAGCACCAGCAGGACAATCTGGGGTAGCAGCTCCACCATGTGCCGTGGGACCTGTAGGAGAATTTGTAGCGGTCCTCCTGGGGAGCGATCCAGATGTAGGGGGGCCCATGGAGCTGCAGGAAGTGACTGTGCAGGGGGTAGGGGGCTGCAGGAAGAGAGGCGCAGGGGGTAGGGGGCTGGAGGAGATTGCGTAGAGGGGGAGTGGCTGGAGGAGATTGCGCAGAGGGGGGTGCTGAGGGATTGTGCAGTAGGGGGGGCTGAGGGAGTAGATGGCGTAGAGGAGGTTGGTGGAGGAGCAGGAGGAGCAGAGGAGGAAGGGCAGCCGGAGGAGCAGCAAGGGGTAGCAAGGAGGAAGAGGAGGCAGCGAGGAGGGAGCAGTTTGGAGGAGGAAGGGGCGCCCAAGGAGGGGTGCGATAAAAGGAGTGAGCGTAGAGGATAGGTTCGAGCAGCCAAAGTTGCAAAAAAGCAACTTTGGTAAAAATAGCGGAGCTTGGTAAAAATAGCAGAGGAGAAGCACTCACGAGGGGAGGTGAGGGATCTAGAGAGAGGTGGAAAGAGGGAAGAGAGGGGGTTGAAGTTAGAGAGAGGTGATGGGTGGAGAGAGAAAGGCTTTGTAGGAGAGTGGTGGTGGGATGGAGAGAGTGTGTGCTGGTTAGAGAGAGGAGGGTTCAAGTCACCACCGAAGCTAGAGGACATGGGTGTACCTTTTGCATCATCCACCAAGCCTGAACCTCCTTGTCCATCCTTTACCGAAGCTAGAGGACACCAAGCCTCCTTGCCCCTTGACCACCGAAGCTAGAGGACACCAAGCCTCCTTGTTCACTTCACCACCCAGGAGAGAGAAAGTTGTTTTGAATCACAGGAGAGAGAGAATGTTGTTTGCACCACAGAGAGAGACGAGGTCCTACTACACCAAAAAAGAGAATGGCCTTCTGTACCACAGGAGAGAGAAGGTCCTTCTGCACCACCACCAGGAGAGAGAAGGTCCTTTTGCAAGGCAGCAGAAAGGTCTTTATACCACTAGGAGAGAGAAGGTGTTTCTGCAGGTAGGAGAGAGAAGGTCCTTCTGCAGTATGAGAGAGAAGGTCCTTCTGCAGTATGAGAGAGAAGGTCCTTTGTACCACTAGGACAGAGAAGGTCCATTTATAAGGCAGGAGAGAGAAGGTCCTTTGTACCACTAGGTAAGAGAAGGTGTTCTACAGAAGGTCCTTCTGTAACAGGAGAGAGAAGGTCCTTTGTACCACCAGGAGAGAGAAGGTGAGAGATTCTTCTGCAATAGGAGAGAGAAGGTCCTTTGTACCACCAGGAGAGAGAAGGTTCTTTTGCAAGAGAAGGTCCTTTGTATCACCAGGAGAGAGAAGGTGTTTCTACAGGTAGGAGAGAGAAGGTCCTTCTACAGCAGGAGAGAGAAGGTCTTCTTTTGCAAGGCAGGAGAGAGAAGGTCCTTTGTACCACCAGGAGAGAGAAGGTGTTTCTACAGGTAGGAGAGAGAAGGTCCTTCTACAGCAGGAGAGAGAAGGTCCTTTGTACCACTAGGAGAGAGAAGGTCCTTTGTACCACCAGGAGAGAGAAGGTGTTTGTGCACGAGAGAGGTGGTTGTGCACTAGGAGAGAGAAGGGGGTTGTTCTCCAGGACAGAGAAGAGGGTTATTCAATAGGAGAGAGAAGGTGTTTGTGCACAAGAGAGAGAAGGTGGTTGTGCACTAGGAGAGAGAAGGGGTTGTTCTCCAGGAGAGAGAAGAGGGTTATTCACGAGGAGAGAGAAAGTTTTTATGCACCAGGGGGTTGTTCTCTAGGAGAGAGAAGAGGGTTATTCACCAGGAGAGACGTGTTTGTGCATATGAGAGAGAAGGTGGTTGTGCACTAGGAGAGAGAAGGAGGTTATTCTCTTATTTACCAGGAGAGAGAAGGTGTTTGTGCATGAGGGGGTTATTCTCTAGGAGAGAGAAGAGGGTTATTCACCAGGAGAGAGAAGGTGTTTGTGAACAGGAGAGAGAAGGTGGTTGTGCACTAGGAGAGAGAAGGGGGTTGTTCTCCAGGAGAGAGAAAAGGGTTATTCACCAGGAGAGAGGTGTTTGTGCACAGGAGAGAGAGAAGGTGGTTGTGCACTAGGAGAGAGGAGGTTGTTCTCCAAGAGAGAGAAGAGGGTTATTCACCAGGAGAGAGAAGGTGTTTGTGCACAGAAGAGAGAAGGTGGTTGTGCACTAGGAGAGAGGAGGTTGTTCTCCACGAGAGAGAAGAGGGTTATTTACCAGGAGAGAGGTGTTCGTGCACAAGGGGGTTGTTCTCCGGGAGAGAGAAGAGGGTTGTTCACCAGGAGAGAGAAGGTGTTTGTGCACAAGGGGGTTTTCCAGGAGAGAGAAGAGGGTTGTTCACCAGGAGAGAGAAGGTGTTTGTGTACAGGAGAGAGAAGGTGTTTGTGCACAAGAGAGAGAAGGTGGTTGTGCACTAGGAGAGAGAAGGGGTTTGTGCACAGGAGAGAAGGTGGTTGTGCACTAGGAGAGAGAAGGAGGTTGTTTCCAGGAGAGAGAAGAGGGTTATTCACTAGGAGATAGAAGGTGTTTGTGCACAAGGGGGTTGTTCTCTAGGAGAGAGAAGAGGGTTGTTCACCAGGAGAGAGAAGGTGTTTGTGCACAAGGGGGTTGTTCTCTAGGAGAGAGAAGAGGGTTGTTCACCAGGAGAGAGGTGTTAGTGCACAGGAGAGAGAAGATGGTTGTGCGCTAGGAGAGAGGAGGTTGTTCTCCAGGAGAGAGAAGAGGTTATTCACGAGAGAAGGTGTTTGTGCACAAGAGAGAGAAGGTGGTTGTGCATGTGGGGAGAGAAGGGGTTGTGCACCAGGACAGAGGATAGTTGTTCACCAAGAGAGAGAAGGTGGCTATTTTGTTTGTGCACCAGGAGAGAGAAGAGGGTTGTTCACCAGGAGAGAGAAGGTGGCTATTCTGTTTGTGCACCAGGAGAGAGAAGAGGGTTGTTCACCAGGAGAGAGAAGGGGCCTATGCACTAAGTTGGCTTGTGGAGAGAGGGTGAGTCTAGAGAGAGTACGTTTAGAGAAAGAAAGTGAGAAAAGAGCTCTAAATAAATCGCATCTAGAGAGAGAGTGTGTCTAGTTAGAAAAAGTGAAAAAGAGCTCTAGAGAGAGAGTGTATCTAGAGAGAGAAGGTGTGTCTAAAGATAGAAAATTGAGAAATTTCTCTAGACAAAAGTGTGTCTATAGAGACAATGCGTCGAGATAGAGGAAGTGAGAAAAAGTTCTCTAGAGAGTGTGCATTGAGAGAGAGAGTGTGTCTAGAGAGAGAAACTAAGGAAAAGATCACTAGAGAGTGTCTAGAGAGAGAAAGTGAGAAAAGTGAGGAAGTGTTGATACTACCACGCCCGTGTCTCTTTGAGTGTAGATGTGAGACATTGCACAAGTCTGTGGTTGACTTGCGTCATGTTCCAAGTGATGCCTGTTCCAATTCTTGTAACCTTGTCCCAAGGGATTGAGTCCTTGTCCCAAATCATGAATCCTTGTTCCAAGTGATTGAGTCATGGTATGACCTATGACCCAAGTCTTGTAAGCATGAAGTAAGTAAAACATGCCTTCACCTGCTACAGACCTCTTGTGAAGCTTGAAAGGGAACCCTCCGACACCCCATGACATTCCATGAAGGGAAGAAATGCCTGAAAAAAATTTAGTAAGATAGGACAGAGTGAAACCTATAGAAAGCCAAAGTGAACAGCCAAAGTTGTTTTTGTTTTTGTTTTTGAAAAAGGTATATACAAACTCCTCCAGTAGAGTTTACGAAGGCTGATATTTCTTCACCCTGGAATTGTTCACTGGGGTTGGTAGCACCATACCGGTCAAAGTGGCCAAATACACACCGCCACTAGGCAGAAGTTTGGAGATGAAGTAAGGTCTAGTCCACCCGCTAACAAATTTAGGTTTATGCTTCATAAACTTGCTGGAATAAAAGAGAACCAAATCACCCACTTTAAACTCACGACAACGGAGGTTCCTGTCATGCCATGCCCGTTGTCTATTCTGCCAAACTTCGTGGGCCTTTCGTCGGTGCCCTTCTAAAGCTTCAAGATCCCATAGCCGTTCAAGGGTGCAGGCCTCCAAGTTGTCATCCATCTCAGCAATGACCCTAGTAGTCTTCATATGAAATTCATAAGGCATAACCGCCCGCCTCTAGGCCATAAACCAATTGAAATGGGGAATATCCAGTGTTGGCCTTATATGTGGTCCTGTAAGCAAAAAGAGTTGCAAGGAGCAAAATATCCCAATCCTCCAGAGAATTAAGACACAACCGGGTCATGATAAGACACATGGTCTTATTGGAGCTCTCAACCAAGCCATTAGCGCGAGGGTAATATGAACTAGATGTCTTGTGAATTATTTGCATTTTGGTGGTGATGTCAGCAATGACATCATTTAGGAAGTGGGTGCCTCGATCGCTCATCAATTCCACAGGACAGCCAAACCTTGAGATGATTTGATCATAAAGAAAAGTAGCTACCACTTGAGCGGTGCATGCCTTTGCAGCCCATTTGGTGCCATAGTCTCTGGCAATTAAGGCGTACTTGTTTCCTCTTCGAGTGGCAGGAGAGATGGGTCCAACAAAGTCCAAACCCCATCTATAGAAAGGGGGCACAGGGCTGAATGGCTTTAGTGACAAAATATGAAGAGGGGAGAGGAGAAGAGTGGAGATGAGGAGAGAGGGCACAGCTAGAGAGCACACCACAAATGACTAATTGTACACTAGAATTAGTTGAAAAAATAGAATATATACAAACCCTTTTAGGGTTAGGGTTAGGGGATCTAACCCTTTCCTTTATAGCACTCTATAAGGTTAGTGCTATGCACATATGATCACGTGATGGTGCTATGCACACATGATCACATGATGTTGAGCGTGAACTCTCAACACCTTCCCTCAAGATCAACATCATGAAGTAGGCCTTCCCTCAAGATGATGATTTTGGGGAATCGAAGAAGGACTGAGCATTACATTCCATCACATCCCTTTAATGGGAATTTCCTTCTCTTGCATCAAACCAAGAGCTAGTCGGTGTTTCTCGAATAGCTCTTTACCGAGTGGTTTGGTAAAGATGTCTGCAACATTTTCTTTGCTATCACAATGCTGCAGTGTAATGTCACCAAGTAACACTCTTTCTCTGATGAAGTGCTCTCTGACATCAATGTGCTTTGTTCTGGAGTGATATACTGGATTTTTGGCCAATGCTTGAGCCGATTGATTATCACAGTATATTGTTGTTGGCTTTGACTCATCAAAGTAATCTGTTTCTGACAATAGTCTTCTGAGCCATATAGCCTCACATGCACCTATAGTGAGTGCTCTATATTATGCTTCAGTCGAAGACAAAGAAACAGTTGGCTGTTTGTTTGACAACCATGATATAGCACCTTGACCAAGGAAAAATGCATATCCCTGTGTCGATCTCCTGGTCTCATGATCTCCGGCATAGTCACTATCACAGTATCCATGCAACCGTGGATGACTTCCTCTGTATTCTATCCCAAACTGTCTTGTACCTCTGATGTATCTCAAGACTCTTTTGGCTGCATTCCAGTGAGACTGTTTTGGATTTGCCATAAACTGTGCTAGTGAGCTTACTGCATAATAAATATCTGGCCGTGTGATTGTCAGATATATAAGAGATCCAATGAGTTGCCTGTAGTATCTGTCATTGACTGTAGGCTTTTCTGAATCTTTAGTAAGTTTCAAACTCTGTTCCATGGGAGTGGCTGCAATCTTGCAATCTGCCATATGAAACTTCTTCAGGAGACTGTCAACATACTTGAGCTGACTCATGAATGTGCTATCTGAATCTCTCCAGAACTCAATTCCAAGACAATAGTGCATGAGTCCAAGATCTTTCATGTCGAACTCTGCAGATAAGTCTTGTTTTAGTTTTTTGATGAAGCTATCCTTGCTTCCTGTCACAATCAGATCATCTACGTACAAAAGTGCAATAGTAATATCTTCCCCTTGAACTTTGTAGAAGAGAGTATGATCTGCATTGGACTTCATGTATCCCAGATCAGCAAAATACTTGTCAATTCTGCTGTACCAACTTCTGGGTGCTTGCTTTAAGCCATAGAGACTTTTTTTGAGATGGCAAACCTTGTTTTCCTTTCCTGGTTGAACATAACCGGCTGGTTGTTGCATGTAGACTTCCTCGTCTAGATAACCATCGAGAAATGCATTCTTGACATCGAGCTGATACACATTCCATTTATTGAGTGTCGCTAGTGATATCAAGAACCGTATGGAATCCATCTTTGCTACTGGAGCATAAGTCTCATCATAATCTTGGCCATATTGTTGTGCAAATCCTTTTGCAACTAATCTGGCTTTGTATCTTTGAATACTGCCATCTGGATTGTACTTCACTTTGTATACCCATTTGTTGGCTATGGCCTTCTTTCCTGGTGGAAGGTCGCATAATTCCCAAGTGTTATTTTTATACAAAGCATCCATTTCTTCATTCATAGCGGTTTGCCATTCTGGCTTATCTACTGCGTCTTCGAAGTACACTGGCTCTTCTGTAGCCATGATGGTAGTCATAAGAGCATAGTTGGTGGTTTCCACCTGAATTGCTTTGCCTTTCTGAGCATATGTCAATCTGGCTGGTGGTCTGCTTTCCCTAGTAGACCGTCTGAGCTGCTGTGGCACTGCTTGGGGTGTTGCTGGCAATTCTTGCTCTTCTTCATCAACCTGTTCTATAGATGACTATGACGTCGATGCTTCTATCTCCTGTGTAGGTGAGGTTTTCCATTCTGATTCCTCATCAAAGATTACATCTCTGGAGATAATGACTTTGCGGTTGATGGGATCATACAATTTGTATGCTTTGCTTTCTTCACTGTAGCCAACCATGATGCATTTGCGTGACTTTGCATCGAATTTCCTGCGATGATCATCATGTATGTGGGCATATGCTATGCAACTAAATATGCAGAGATGCCCAATGCGTGGCTTGTGTTCAGTGAATGCTTCATAAGGAGTCATACCTTGTATCAGTTCGGTAGGAAGCCGATTAAGCAAGTAGTTAGCTGTAGCTATTGCTTCTGCCCAATACTGATTCGGAAGATGCTTTTCACTAAGCATTGCTCTAGCACTGTCTGCTAAAGTCCCATTCTTCCTTTCAGCTCTTGCATTCTGCTGAGGAGTATCTGCACATGTGAATTGTCTTCGAATGCCGTGATTTTTGCAAAAGTTTATGAATGCTGAAGACATGTATTCACCTCCTCTGTCTGATCTCATGACCTTGATCTTTCTGCCTGTCTGGTTTTCTACCATGGCTTTGAATTCTTGAAATCTAGCAAACACTTCAGATTTCTCTTTCAGAAAGTAGACCCAACAATATCTGCTGTAGTCATCGATGAAGGTCAAGTAATAAAGTGAACCATTGATGCTGCGGGTCTGGGCATAACCCCATACATCTGTATGAATCAAATCAAGAATACCTCGTGCACGAGAGGTACTTCTGACAAAGTTGGTTTGCTTTTGTTTGCCGAAACAGCATGCTTCGCAAACTTTTCCAAGAAACTATAGCTTCGGAATCCCAATTGCCATATTTTGATTCCTTAGATCTAACAAGTACTTGAAGTTGACATGACCATATCTCTTGTGCCATTTTGCAGATAGTGGCATCTGTTGCATTTGAGCTGACATGGCATGCTTATCTGGTACTGTAGCTAGCATCCTGTATAAGCGTCCTTCCTTGACACCTTTTGCTACTAGCTGACCTCTTTTGGATTTGTCTCTGATAGTGCATTCATCACCGTCGAAGATGACTTTGTAGTTGTGTTCCGTCATTTGACCTACTGACAAAAGGTTCTTGCTGAGCTTCGGAACATAGAGCACATCTTTGACTAATCCTTTTGTACCAGTGAAATTGTTCATAGGGATAACACCTGTCCCTTGAACCGGATTCGGTGTATTGTCTGCTGTGTAGATGACATTCTTTTGTCCTTCTAATGGCTTCATTTCTGTGAACCATTCCTGATGATTTGTCATATGAGATGATGCACCGCTGTCGATGTACCAAGGATCCTGTTCCACTTGGTCGACTTGATAGCTGAAATCCTCTTTGGGATTGAAATCAGTGTCTAGGTGCATTGTATCAGTCTGATGCAATTCCTCACTTGCAAGAAACATATTTCCATGTTCATTTGCAAAATGACTGTGATTAGAATGTCCACCACGATGATTTTCTCTTCCTCGGGAATTCCCTCGATTACTGCTGGATTGACCGCCTTGGTCGTACTGCTTCTTGTGGCAATCTCTTTCATAGTGTCCAAACTTGTGACAGTAGTTGCATTTAATGTTTGACACATTGGTGGATGCATTCCCTCGTCCTTGGAATCTTTCTCGATTGGAATGATTTCCTCTTTGCTGATTCTGATGTTGCTAAGAATGATGCTGATGCTGATGCTGATTTTGACTTTGTTGATGATGACCACTTTTCTGATATGATCTACCTCTGTTTCTGCCTTTGCCTCTGCTTCTGTCTGAAGCTGTGAATGCCTGATCATTAGAATGACCTTTACGTGCTTGAATGGCCTGAGTCCTGAGTTCTTCACCAAGTAGAACTGACTGAAGTTCTTCCAGTGTTGGAATTTGCCATTGGATGGCAATACTCTGGACTAGATTCTCATATCCTTCTCCTAGTCCATTCAGGATTACTTGAACCATTTCTGCGGGATTCATAGTCTCTCCTGCTGCTGCAAGTTGATTGTTGTAGTCTTTGATGCGGAGTACATAAGCATGACCGGTTTCATTGCTATTGCGGAAACTCTGGTTGATCTAGTTTCTCAGGGTGAGAATCCTGGATGTGTTCTTGGACTCGTAGAGAGCTGCGAACATATCCCATGCTTCTTTTGATGTCTTAACTGTGTTGAGCTGTCCTAGCATGACATCTTGCACGTTCTGCTTGATCAGGTGATAGGCATACTTGTCTTTCTTATCCCATTCTGCTTGAGCTCGGGCAATGGCAGGATCTGCTACTGGTGCGGAAACTGTTTGTGTAGATGTAGATCCCGTTGCTGGTGCTGTGACAACAGATGGAGTAGAGCTACTGGTGGCTGGATCGGCCAATGGTCTAGGTATAGATCCATCGACATACTCCCATTTGTCCTGAAGCACAAGAATGGTCTCCATTCGGTATTTCCATGTACCGTAATTGGAGTTGTCTAACTTAGCAGATGCCTCCAGATTGAGGTTGCTAGTCGACATAGTGCAAACAATGTACTCAAAAGTGTCCTGAAAAACTCTGTATGAATCAACTGCAAATACACTGAAGATGCCAAGTGAAATCTCTGTACCGTCGGTGAAGATAGAACTGCAGTACATAAGATCTGATCTGTGTTACAAGGCTTGTGGCAATGATGCCGGGAATAGCCAAGAGGCTTTACAAGGCTGAAAAATGATGTGCATGATGCCGTGAGATAGCCAAATAGGCTTTACAATGGTGGCATGTGTGTGTGAAATCAAGTGCTATCTGCCCACTGAATCAATCTGCAATGCCTCTGAACTCTGAAGTCTGCTCACTGAACTGATGAACGTAAGGTTTCAGGTAATGTAATGATGTGAAATCGGATGTGAGCGTATGGACTGACTCCAAGTAGGTACTAGTCGGGAATTTCGGGCATGGCTTAGATTGGCAACTTGGGGAATTCAAAGCGTCCCCTCTATGGCGATCTAGTCTACTCTGATCTAGATCTAAACCAACCGTCGATCGATGAAAGAGCAGCAAATAATTCCTTTTCTTTTGTTATTTTTAAGTGCTGGGTCAGATGCGTCGATGTAGAGGCAAATGTGTGTGAAGGAAGTGGTTTTGTCGGCGAGGCTCAAATGTGAGTGTAACTTGCGCCGAAGTGTGCACGTGATGTGACGAGCGCGTAGAACACGAAAAAACGAGCGACTTTCCTTTTTGGAGCACCCTCAAATTCTTCCTGGATCAAGAGATACGACTTGATCTAGGTGGAGGGGCAAAAGGAGTGCAAATGGTGCTCAATGATGATGTGTCACTGTGAGTCACATGCAGTGATGATGTGGCACTGTGCTTAGCAAGAGGTGTGCCAGTGAAGCTCTGTGCTAAGGTGGCAGGAGTGTGCACATGCAGTGTGTGCACAGTGTGCCTGGCAAGGGACTGTGCTTGCAGGGGTCAGTGCTGACTGGACTGCTGAGGTGGCAGTGCTTAGTTGACACAGATGATGTCAGCAGGGTGACGTGGCAATGCTGACGTGGCATTTATGACGTGTCCCTAATGACGTGGCACATGTGACGTGGCTGATGACGTGGCAAGTGACGTGGCAATGACGTGTCACTGATGACGTGGCAGGTGATGTGGCTGATGACGTGTCAGATAGGATTGACACGTGGCACTTGGCTGACCACACCTCAACCGGGGTTAACTTGACTGTACCATTTAACTGAAGTCAAATCTAATCTGCCACGTGTCGTTTGGCTGATCCCACCTCAGTGTGTGGTGAGATTGAGGATAAGGGGTATCCTCCCTCTTTGCCACGTGTCGCTACGTGGAGAAGCCGGATGGAATCTCTGAGATGCCGATGGAATCTCAGAGATTCCGTCGTCGTTTTCGTTAGAGAGCGTGGTTGGAGCTCTGTTGAAGATGGAGCCCGTGAGCTCCAGCTATGGCTATGGCGATGGCTGCAGCTTGGATTTGGTAGTGCTGGAGTGAGCCCGTGGCTTGGACTGTGGGTCGGCTCTCGGCTCTCGGAGGTGTTGATTGCGAGGAGCGAGGTTGGACGCAACGGGAGCTGCTCAAGGAGCCGCCTGTGGATATGCTTGAGCGGTGCTTGTTGTTGGCGGCGGCTAGGAGTCCGTTGGTCCAGGTAGTTGTGTAGAGCTTGGAGGTCTGGATGCCGTAGCTGCTGTGGACAGCAGCAATAGTTGTTGGCGTTGAGCAGGAGCTCAGCTCCTCCCGACCGCGTTGGCGTTGAGCTAGTGGCAGTCGTTGGCGCTGGAGCTAGTCGGGGCTGGAGCTAGTGGCAGTCGTTGGCGCTGGAGATCGTAAATGGCGATCGAGGCCTGCAACTTTAGAGACCAACTGGTGCTGAAGAAGACTGGAGAGCAGTAGTTGAGCAACACAGCAAGTCGGGTTGTAAAGAGCAATGAGGGCGGCTGTTGATTGAAGGAGAAGTCACTGCTAGCACGATGGTCGGAGTTGGAGGCTCGTAAGGAGCTACGATGGCGTTGATGCGGCTGTATGGAGCGCTGCTACTACGAGTTGTAGGCTCGTCGTTTTAGATATAGAAGAGGCTTAGGACTACGTTGTCGCTAAGGACTGCAAAGCCAAAGTCGCAGGGTTGCTTGCTGAAGATAGCTCTTGGAGTTTGCTTCTTGAAGGTTTGCAGGCTTCAGTAGTCCTCAAACCTTTCAAGAACTTCTCAAAATGAAGAACAAGATCTCTCCGTGTCTCTCTCACAATCAAAGTACCTTACAAAACTCAGAAATGTCTCTCTTGAAGCTCTCAAAGATGGAAATCACTCTCAGAAATCTCTCACACTATGAAGAACCACTCACTCTCACCGAAGAATGAACGGAAATCTCTTAAAGAAAATGGACGGAATTTTCTCTCAAATGGACGGAAATTTCTCTCAACGGAAGTGAAGGGAAGGATCTCACAATCACTCAAGAGAACTCTCAATCTCACAATCTCTCTCACACTCTCAAGAATCACAATGCCTCAGCGGAAGGCAAGGAAGCTCTGATACCATGACAAAATATGAAGAGGGGAGAGGAGAAGAGTGGAGATGAGGAGAGAGGGCACAGCTAGAGAGCACACCACAAATGACTAACTGTACACTAGAATTAGTTGAAAAAATAGAATATATACAAACCCTTTTAGGGTTAGGGTTAGGGGATCTAACCCTTTCCTTTATAGCACTCTATAAGGTTAGTGCTATGCACATATGATCACGTGATGGTGCTATGCACACATGATCACATGATGTTGAGCGTGAACTCTCAACATTTAGGGGAAGGTACTCACGTTGGGTAGGCTGCTCGTTGACATGAGTCACAACTGCGCACATGAGCATAGCAGTCTTGGAACAACTTCGGTCACCACAATCCTGCACGCATTATCTTCCGAGCAGTGGCCTCTGGGGCCATATGACCACCCCCCATGCCTGAGTGAGCCTCATCAAGAATGGCCTGTGTTTCATGAGGGAGCACGCACCGCCGAAGGATAGGGTCTTTACCGAGCTTGTACGACTGTCCAATAATCAATTTGAAGGGGGCAGCTTGAATGATATGTTTTCTCTTTTGGGCTAGGGTTAGCCTTTTAGGAAACTCACCCGTGGACAACAACTGTACAATGTTGGCATCAGGATTCAAGCACAAACAGGCTTCTCTGCACTTATCCAAAAACCATCTCAACTTATTGATGTGATCAGGTGAGAGGCGTTCAAGAGTAAACAATCCACTACCTAGTTCATACACAGCCATCTATGTCGCCCACGACCTCCATCACAAAGCTCCCGTCCATAGCTCTCTCTTGCTCGCAGAAATGATATCACCGCCATGCCTCTCTGTCGCTGTGATCCTCCAGCCACGACCAATTTCTACTGCCACTCAGTTGTCAAGCTCCTCTCCCTTCCAAAAGTAATAGCCCGCATAGATAGCGTCGCCATAGCTTTGTCTAGCAGTACCTCCTCCTCTGTTGTAATGCCTTAGTCCAGTTATTACCCGCATAGATAGCTCCCCACCTCCTCTAAACAATAGCTGATCGCAGCTTCTCTAGCACCTGGAGCTCTTGTCTCGTGATGTCCAAGGTTCTCCAAGCCTCAAGAAACTGCTACAACGTCTGAGATCCTCCCTTGCATGGTGACCCAATAGTGCGGTTTCTCCTGCTCACACACGAACTCCCTCTACCAAAGTCCTCCAGCCGTGTTCCAAAGCTCTCAGCAATATCTAACTGTGCCTCAGCTTCTCCTTCTCTGTCGCACAGTCCATAGCTCTCTACACAGCCTCAGTCCACACCCCAAGGGTGTAAAAGGATGTGCTTGTCGCTCACGACGATCAATTCTGCCCTTGCGCAATCACTCCCATGCATCTATGTCTCTCTCTTGCTCATACAGCACCCGCCTCTATCTTCATGATGATGACTCCTCAACAGCCAAGCCTCTGAGCCCACGTATCACTTGCATCGCCATAGTCTTCAAGCTTCCTACAGAGACTCCATCTCCTTCCCAAAACTTCCAACTCTATAGCACGCCCTCACAGAGCTCTCCTCCTCACACATGATGACCCTGCAGACAGCCGGTTCTCCTCTCTACCCAAGCTCCCCTCTGTCCTCTTTGAGATCGTTCTTTCTCTCCCGTATCTGCGTCGCCCTCCTCCCTTTGCAGCTCTCCCTGAAGAGATGCAACCCCCCCCCGTTGTCCTCCAAGCTTCCTTAGCTCCACGTGAAGTTGACCCTTCCCGCAAGCCCATGCCCTTTCGGCCAGCCGCCATCCCCACGTTCATGCCAGCTCTCACGATCCAGAACCTCCAAGATTCCAATCATGTAGCCCTTTTCATGCATGCCTTTTTTATTATAGCCACGTCATCACCGTATTTTCCACCACTCTTCCACCCTTCCTTCAAACTTATACCAAGGTCCTCAATGCTCAAATCATTGACTATGTGCACACAAATGCATGCCACCAGCATTTAGTGCCATATTGCCCATACTACCACATATGGTGAGCACTATCCCGACACAAAGGATCTACAAGACAACCACAACAAAAAAAAAACTCATGCCCTTATACAGAAAGGACTCGGGACAACCATGAAGAGTGCATGTCATCCTTCAAGATTCTCCACATCTTGCAAAGGCATCTCTACCAAGTCTAAGCTTCCTAAACTGCCAGGCAAAGCATTTTGGTCCCCCTAACCGACAACAATAACCTCACATGCATTCTCACTACTGACAACTGACTCATTCTCTTGGGCATGACAAGAAACACACACCTTATGATCAGCAACTACACATGCAAAATCTATCACGTCATCATCCAAAATAGCATCTAACTCATCATCAGTCAAACCATCACTCCCTTCCTGCACAACTGGTATGCAAGTATTTGTTATCTTCTCCAAGGAAGCCTGTTACGCTCTAGCCGAGGTAGCATGACCTCGGAAGAATCAGTCGACATTTCCCTTATAGGATCTATCTTTGTAATATATGTGTTTGCGCTTTATGTAAATGATCGGGAGGGATTAATGTCAAGGTCCTAGGTGAGGGCTGATAGCACCGGACTAGATAGATCTGAGACCAAGGGCCTAGTGCAAAGAATGTGCCTAGGGGCAAGGAATTAAATGCATCCCAAGAGAGGGGTGAAATGTTGCATTAGAAAGGCCCTATATGGATGACATGTGGCATCTAGATCTATCTAGGGAATTGGGGTCTGTCAAGGCTTGTGAGAGAATGGAAGAATTGTGAATTACGTGATTTTGATACAGCTCTCTCTCTCCCAAGCTGGGAAGCCTTGATAGAATCGGCTGGGTGGATAATTATGGTGCTACTCCCGTGATCAGTGAAATAGAAGCGAGAAAAGAGAAGTCAGGTAACATTTGGTATCAGAGCTCCGGGTTGTGTAGGGGTAGGACCTGGGAGCAGCGCAAGTTAACGGGCTGAAGCGTGGTGAGGGAGCAGGGGCCGTGGGAAGGCCTGTCGACGATCGTTGGTTGTGTTGGAAAATAGCGTGGAGCGGAACCATGACGGACACTAGGAGAGTCATGAAGGGACGATGGAAAACAGCGAGCTGACGCTGGGAGAGAAATACGACGCAGCACCTTCACGTACCGCCGTTAGCTCGTTACGAAGTTAGTGGTGCTACGTCGACCTGCGGTGAGGTGACGCGTCGATCGCCCAGATTATTGGTGAGGTGACGCGTCGATCGCATCGTCGCTGTGCATTTGACGTCGCTGTGCAGCGCACTTTTGAAAAAGCAGTTCGAGGGGTTAGCTGGAGAGAAAATCGTTAGCGCAGGTACTAGTCCAGGAGTGGCAGATCGTCATCGAGTGGAACGGAAGCAGGGCTCCCGTAACCCTGACGGAACAGGGACCTCTGAAGGCACGGCGCTGATCAGTGACTCAGAGTGCGAGACGACACCAGAGTGATTTTAAAGGATTGCTTCGGTTGCTGTTAGGCAGGAGCGAACCACCAGGGAGCAACTCTTTTTCTTCCTGCGCAAAATTTCGATTCACAGTTTATTTATTTCTATACAGCGGAAGGGAATCTAAAGCGAAAAACAAATAAATAAATAAAATAAGATTTTCGTGGACTGTCCTTCAGATTGAGCCTGTGTGCTCAAGTCAGTTTGATGCAGGAATTTCCCTAGTATAGGGAAAGTGGTTTGGGGTATATTGTGATATATGCTTGTGTCAAATACTTGGTCAATATTGTCGTCAGATTGCAGGTATTCCCTAATATAGGGAAAAGCGCCATCTGTGAGACATGCCTGTATCAAATGCCTAGTCAGTGTGCATAAGGGATTGCAGGAATTCCCTAGTATAGGGAATTGTGTTCAGAGTGTCAGTACCCTGAATTGTGTCAGCTTGTGATTACAGTGTTCTAGGGGTGTTTTAAAAAAAAAAAACAAAAAAAAAACCCCAAAACAAAACGCCTACTGAACTAAATGGAAGCAGAAGAAGGGGCTTCCAGGAGGGACCCTGGTGAATCAGGAGTCCGGCCGACCCAGCAGGGATCGCGCCCAGTAGCTCATACGTTATCTGGCAGGATTGCATTGTTGGAAGATGCCTTGCAATAGTTGTTAGCACAGCAGTTACAAGCCAATGCAGGGCAGTCCGAACTTAGGAGAGCACTCCAGAGTATGTCTGCCAGACCTTCTCGAGAGGAGAAGGGAAAGGCTCCAATGGAACCGGAGTCTAGTGTCCATACGGTCGAGCCTAGGAAGGCTAAAGTGCCAATTATTGCCAATTACAGACCGGAAAAGTATTCTGGTCGGATGAACGACCGTAGCTTTGATGTCATTGAGACCTGGCTACACAAATGGGACGAGGCGTTCGCCATTTGTGAGATCAGAAATGACATCAAAAAGATCCGCGAGGCCACCCATATGTTTAGTGAGGCAGCGGATCGGTGGTGGATTAAGCAACAAAAGGATGGCATAGCATCCACTACCTGGGAGGGGTTTAAAAGAGAGTTCAGGAAACACTTCTTACCTCCTGACGAGGCATCCCGAGCTTGGGATCAATATAGGAACCTTCGTCAGAGAAATTTATCAGTGGCAGAATACACTGATAAGTTTCGAGAGAGTGTAATGAAGGTTGACGAACCCCTGCCTCAATCAATCCAAGTGAAAGATTTCATATTTGGATTGAATGATCGAATAAAAATGGAAGTTCGGGCTAAGTACGCGAACACGCTAGATGATGCAATAGCTATAGCCCTGAACTACGAAGATGCCAAGGGCAGCAAGCCAAGTGGGTTTGCACAGGTCGGAACCCAGTATGGGTATCCGAAGAAATCTGGGTTTAAGAAGAAGTGGACTAGTAAAGGGAGTGGTTCGCAGCCGAGTGGTCAAGCCAAGCAGGCGAGACCGGCTGAAACTCCTAAACCAAGTACCACCATTGGAGTGAAGAGAAAAGTAACTCCAATGGCAGCCCGGGCTTGGTCTAAATCTCCCTTGAACCCGGAACAAAGGGAAAAAGCGAGGAGGGAAGGCTTATGCTTTGGTTGCCTTCAACCTCATCAGTGGAGAGATTGTCCACGTAACAAAGATCGTCGGATGGCTGAGATGGTGATCTCAGAGTGCGACGTGGAGATGCAGGGAAGTCCCAGAGCGGAAGAGATGCAGATTCAGCTAGCGGGATCTTCTCAGAGGTTAGTACCTTGTTTGTTATGTGTGTCTGTTACTAAGTTAGTAACGAGTGCACCTGATAACATCCTATCTAAGCCCGCAGCAACGGGGTATACGGCCTTTAATGATACGGAGTTAATTAAAATGAAAGGGCAAGTAGCCAGTCATGATGTCATTGTGTTGTTTGACTCAGCGTCAACTCACAATGTGATTAACTCCAAGCTCGTGAAGAGGCTGAAATTAAAGACAAGTCCATCTGACTATGCGTACACAGTCAGGATGGCAGATGGAAGTTCAACTGAAGTATGGGACCAAAGGGTTACCCAGTTGGAGCTTCGGATTCAGGACTATGCTGAGAAGCTTGATTTTGAAATGACCAAGCTTGCTCATGCAGATATAGCCCTGGGAATGGCGTGGCATTCTAGGAAGAATCCAGCCATTGATTGGAAAAAGCACGTATATCAATTCAAGATGAATGATGTGCTTTATGTCTTGCGAGGTGAAAGAGATATACCTCAGGGACCATTGGTTTCCGTGATGGAAATCAGAAAGGCTCAAGTAGAGTTTTTGTACCTTTGCACCGCATCGGTAGAGTCGATGGATGATTCTTCGACTAGCACTGATGTTACGCAAAGTGGTGAGATGGCCAAGCTGGCTAATCTTATAACAGAGGAGTTCTCTGAATGTTTTAGGGATGAACTACCTTATGGGTTACCTCCAGAGCGGAATGTTCAGCATAAGATTGAACTGATCCCGGGGGCAGAACCTGTAAATAGACCTCCCTATAGAATGAGTTTTACTGAAGAAGCAGAGGTGCGTAGGCAACTGGAAGAATACCTCAAGTTGGGGCAGATTCAACCAAGTTTCTCACCTTTTGCTTCGCCAGTGATATTAAAGAGGAAAAAGGATGATACGTTTCGCCTCTGTATAGATTACAGAGCATTGAATAATATCACTGTTAAGCACAGGTACCCGATGGCTCGGATTGATGATTTGCTAGATGCATTACATGGAGCCGTGATTTTCAGCAAGATAGATCTTAAGTGCGGCTATCATCAGATCCGGATTAGAACCGAGGATGTGCATAAAACCGCTTTTAGAAGCAGGTTTGGTCATTATGAGTTTTTGGTAATGCCCTTCGGACTTACCAATGCTCCAGCGACCTTCGTCATGCTTATGAACGATTTACTACGTCCGTATATCGGAAAGTTCGTAGTACATTTTATTGACGATATCTTGATATTCAGTAAAAGTGTTACTGAGCATCGTGAACACTTAAGGATAGTGTTCAGTACTTTGAGGAAAGCCAGTCTTTATGTAAATAAAAAGAAAACTATACTGTGTATGGTTAGGCTTGAGTACTTAGGGTTCATAATTACTCCACAGGGGGTAGAAATGGATCCGAAGAAAGTGGCTGCGATACTAACTTGGCCAATCCCTCAGAGTCTGACCGCGTTGCGATCATTCTTGGGATTTGTCCAGTTTTATAGAAGGCATATCAAAGGATATTCCGGAATAGTATCGCCATTGACTGATCTGACCTCAGATAAAGTACCTTTTATTTGGGGACAGAATCAACAAGAAAGTTTTAACACCATAAAACAAGCTGTGGTCTCAGGACCGGTGTTAAAAATAGTTGATCCCCAGAAACCGTTGTTCCTAGAAACCGATGCAAGTGGCATTGCGGTAGGAGCAGTCCTCCTTCAAGAGGGAAGGCCAGTAGCCTTCGAAAGCAAGAAGCTTTCTCCCTCTCAAAGGAATTGGCCAACTCATGAATTGGAGTTGTATGCTGTTATCCATGCTTTGAAAACATGGAGGCATTATCTGTATGGTTCAGAGTTTTATGTGGATGTGGATCATGATACTCTGAAACATTTCTGTAAACAGCCTGACTTGAGGGGCCGCCAAGCTAGGTGGGCAGAGCTCATGCAGGAGTTTAATCTAACGATTCGGTACCGAAGAGGAAAAGACAATAAGGTAGCTGATGCGTTGTCTCGCATTATGCACAACCTGAGTTTCACGGTATTAGAGAGTGCTCTAATGACCGAGATAAGAGAAACTCAAAAAGTGGACGAGTTTGTCCAGAGCTTATGGCCTAAGGCTCATGTGCTAAAACCCGGGGGAAGTGAAAAGGATGACCTGGCATCCAGAAAAGGCCAAACTTATGCAAGATATACCATAAGGGATGGTATGCTAGTTAGAAATGGCAAGGTTGTAGTACCTGGTCAGAATGATCTCAGGCAGAGAGTCATTCGACAATGCCATGATAGCCCGTGTGCGGGACATCCAGGAGTCGAGAAGACATATGATCTCGTGAAGCGAGATTTCTTTTGGCCAAAGATGAAAAAGCATATTCATGAATATGTGACACGGTGTTTCTCGTGTCAAGTAAGTAAGGCCGAGCGGGTGAAGCCACCCGGACTTTTACAGCCCTTGGAAATACCACTAAGTAAGTGGGAAAGCATTTCCATGGACTTCATTGTAGGGTTACCTGCAACACAAGGTGGGTATAATTCTATCCTTGTGGTGGTTGATCGTCTAACCAAGATGGCTCACTTCATTCCGACTAGAGAGTCTATTAGTGCCCCGCAAGTAGCGGAGTTGTTTATTAGACACATATTTCGTCTGCATGGATTGCCTAGATCCATAGTGTCAGACAGAGATGTCAGGTTTACCGGTCACTTTTGGATTGCGGTATTCGAGACACTAAGGACTGAATTGGGAATGAGTAGTGGGGATCATCCTGAGACGGATGGTCAGACGGAGAGAGTCAACCAGATTTTAGAGGATATGCTGAGAGCATATGTGTCATTGAGGCAACATACATGGGACAAGTGGTTGCCATTGTTGGAGTTTGCCTACAATGATAGGAAACATTCATCTACTGGGTTCAGTCCGTTTGAGCTGAACTATGGTTATAGGCCAGCCAATCCAACTATAGTTGGAGTACCTCAGAAAGTGCCTAGTGCCGCGAACTTTGTAGTTCAGATGCGGGAGATGCTAGCACTTGCGAGAGCTAATATCCGCCAGGCTATGGATAGAGCCAAGGTGTATGCGGATGAAAATCGGTCTATAAGAGTATTTGAAGAAGGAGAAAAAGTTTTTCTCAGGATTCCTTCACACTCGAAGTCGTTGACTTCAGGAGAGTGTGCTAAATTATCACCTCGATACTGTGGGCCGTGGTTAATTCTAAAGAGAATAGGCAGTGTAGCCTATAAATTAGAATTGCCACAGGGGTGTAAGGTGCACCCGGTTTTTCATGTTTCTCGTTTAAAGAAATTTTTACATACTGGTGACTCACTAATCGAAGGTGTGGTTTTGTTTCAGGAGATAGAGGATATTGCAAGGCGCAAACCAACAAGAATCCTGGACCGAGGAACAATGCAAATACGAAATCGGAAGATACCCACGGTGTTGGTTGCATGGCATGGTCAGCCTCTATCCGAAGCTACCTGGGAATCCGTATATCAGTTGCGGAGAGTGTTCCCAGACTTTATCATCGAGGACGCTGATGTCTGAAATGTCAAGGTCCTAGGTGAGGGCTGATAGCACCGGACTAGATAGATCTGAGACCAAGGGCCTAGTGCAAAGAATGTGCCTAGGGGCAAGGAATTAAATGCATCCCTCTCTCCCAAGCTGGGAAGCCTTGATAGAATCGGCTGGGTGGATAATTATGGTGCTACTCCCGTGATCAGTGAAATAGAAGCGAGAAAAGAGAAGTCAGGTAACAAAGCCAATTCCAACAGATCATCCAATGCATTATCAAGAATACAGTTCAGCTCATCATCCAAATTCTCACAAGCTGCAATATCCAACTCATCACCCGGATCATCAATATGTACTTCATCCATAGTATCTTCATTAGTAACATTTTGATCATCACATTCTACCTTGACTGGCTGAAGTACAGGCACATGCAAGTCATTACTCATTTCTGAATCAAAGAGATCATCCAAGTCATATCCATATTCAAACACATCAGGTTCCTCAGCATTAACATCACTTTCACAATCTACAGCATCATCAATAATCTTCTTAAACAACATATCTGGATTTCTCTGCTCATAGTCAGTTTCAGCCTGCTTAACAGTATGACCAGGAGCCTCTTCCACATTAAAATCATGACAAACAGACATACAAGAACCCTTATCCTCATCCCTGATAACATGCAAGGAAAAATTAGTAAACTGTTCACATGGTAGATAGCACACTGGAGTCTTCATCACTTCCCTAATCATAGGCTGAACCATAACTGGCTGCACATCATCAATACTTCCATCCTCCTCCTCATCATCTTCTAAAAACTCTTCAGGGCTGATTCCAAAAACCTTACCCTTCTCCATTTCCAACAGGTTAATCTGTCCCATATCTTGCTCTGCAAATGTGACCTTACGGACCTCATGAACATTGGGCTGAATTGCATCCTTCATCTGCATACTAGGGTCAATCACCCTATCATTCAGTCCTGTAGACAACTGATACATACCACCATTAGCTTTGGCTGGTTTCTCACATTGCGGACTGATATGACCCCACTCACCACAATTCCAGCATTGCACATTACTCGGATACCCTCTCCCTCTTCCAATATCTGCTGAACTTCCTTCAGAACCAGATGATGCATCAGTCTTCCTTCCCATAACACCTTTGCCTCTTCCTCTTCCTGCAGACTCTATCCAATTCAAGCTTAAAGACTTCGTGAGCTCCACTGCTTCATGAATATCTTTCTTCAATGAATCCTCCTATTTAGGAATTGCTATAGCTTCTTTCTCAGGATGTACATTCACCATCTCTGGAACATTCACATACTTCTTCGGTTCTTCCTATATTCCCAACTGCCTTAGACGCTTCACCTTCCACTCATTCTCACGAGCAACTCTGACAGCCTCCTCAAAGCTATCCAGATTCTTCAGCTCCACCTTCAGATGGAGGGTAGGCTCCAAACCAGCCACAAACTGGTCTCTCTTTATCATCTGCGGGGGTACTTTAGGAATCAAAGCCTCACACCATAGACTCCACAGTCTACCAAACTCTATCAGATACTGATCCACATCCTGACTATCCTTTTGCTGAATTTTGCACAACTCCTTACATACTTCATCCGGACTCCTCACACGGATAAACTGTGCCAAGAAAGCAGCTCTGACCACACCATACTCAGGGTCATGCTGTTGAGCATTTGTGAAGGTGGTCACAAACATCTGTAACCATGCTTTTGCATCACCCTATAAACAAAAGGTCAAGATCTGAGAAAGGATCTTTGGAGTTGCTCTATCCTTCATCAGGGCTGTAAACTCCATCTTTTTCAGAAACTTAGACACACTTTCATGCGGTAACCCCCAGAACTCTGGAAAGTCCTGAGCCATCTCTTTACCTCTCTGATTCTCTAACTTCTAATCCCACTCTCACACTTGTGAACTGAAGTGACATTCCTCCGTGGAGGCACCCAAACGTGGATGGACAAAAGCAGTAGAGCCTAATCCGCCTTCATAGCAATCCTCATCCATGTTTAAAACAACTGAACAACACTATCAGAAGGCGAAAGGCATTCATTTAACATCCTAGCCTCTACACACCTCTATATATAGCTCATACTCTGGCCACAACCACTATTTCCCCATAGTTCATCAACAACACTAGAAATGATGCAACCCGCCTTTCTTGCTCATCTCGGCCTTTAAGCTACAGTGGCGACGCTATGCCACATCAGAGATGCAACCAAGTCCCCAAGCCTCCATTCAACCATCCGTCGACCTCTTCAGCAAAAGCCCCCGAAGCTCCCAGCCAGCACAATCCATTTCCCCACAGCCTCTGAGCTCCCATGGTCATCCACTTCAAGCTTTAGCCGCTCACGGTTCTTCCTCCACCCGTACGAGCTCCATCATCTCAGGTCCTCCAGCGTGCTGTAGCCATACCCCCTCAAATCCCAGAGCTTTCGCCTCTGAGTTCACACGCCTTCCTAGCCTTTGGAACCTCCTAGGCCCCCCATCAGTGACACGATTCCTCACCACCCCTAGCTCTCGTCCCCCTCCTGTGAGCAATCGACAACCAGCTGCCTCAGTCTCTTCCCGTAGCTGCTCCTACAGCATCCCAGAGCTTCTGCCTCTTCCAAGATCCTCCTCTTGTGTAGTGGCGACACCTCCAGCTCGAAATCCCTCCACGAGCTCCCCTGCTTCTGGTTTTTGGTCTCCTTTACGCAATCCTGGCTCCCTCTTCCACCATGAGCTCACGTCCCTTTCTGCCCAATCTTCTTATCAGGCACGCTTGGATCAATGGTATAGAGTTGATCCGCAGCATTGCAATAATTTTACTTGTAAACTTTGGATTGACCATGCCTTCACACATTCGGATCATGTGCCTCTTTGGTTAAGGCTCTCCCTACATGCTTTTCCCTCGTAGGCATATCACAGACAATATTGCAAATGCTTATGTTGGGATGGAATACGCAAAATAAGCTTGCAAACCAAGCGAGCTTTGGGGTTTGGAATAAAAATGTAGCAGATTATCTACTGGCTCTATGAGGACAGCAAAGCTGCCTATATTCTCTCTGGAGACATTTCTGAAGAATGGACTCTTCTTTGTTCGGTCCGTCAGGGATGTCCCCTTAGTGCTTTGCTGTATGCCATTGCTACGCATCCTATGTTACAATATGTAGACCATTTGGTGGATACAAGAATCCTTCATGGTTTGGAAATGGCAGAAAATTGCAGCATGGTTGCTCAAGCCTACGCTGATGATTCCTTTTTTACCCCAAAGAATACTCAGAATGATCGTTCCGCTTTGATGCAAGCTCTTTCGCTCTATGGTTTGGTAGCTGGTCTTCATGTGAATTTTCAAAAGTCTAAGCTGCTCCCCTTGCATTCTAAAGACTGGCATGGTCTCTTATGGCCAGGGGAAATAATTCCACCCACTCAGATTGTTCGTCATCTTGGTTACCCTTTGGGTTGGGGGATCACCCATCGTCAGCAGATTGATTGGGTGCTTGTCAAGCTCAGAAAAAAGATTGAATATTAGAAACTAGCAACCTATCCATTGCATGTTCGACTTCAAATACTGCAGTCCATTCTAGTGGCCTCTATTCAATTCTATTTGCCTCTGATCATGTTCACCAAAGTGGATCTTGCTTCTCATGTCTATATTCATGGAACTCTTTTGGCGATCCAAGCATGGCCGGAAAAGTCTAAGACTGCTTTTACTGCATCGACTATGTTCACCAAAAATGCATGGAGGTCTTCATATCATTGATATCCAGGTGCACATCCTTGCTCACAAAGGGAAAATGCTGCTGCAATTTATGCAAAGTGATCAGCCTTGGGCTGTGATTGGCTCTCTGTTACAACAAATCAATACTTCTGCCTTTGGTCATTGGCAACCCACTCAGTGGGACTTCTTACTTGGTTGTCTTGATGGTACATTGCATGGTTGCCCTTTGGTCTCCAGCTTGCTTCTTGATTGGAAGCACGTCCTTTCTCAATTGGAATGGCATGGCAACGATTCTCTAATAGGAAATTCCTTGAGGGCTGAAAGCATTCACTAGTCAAAAGCTTTTTAGACAAGCTTTTTAGACTCTGCTGGCTTTACAGGAACCTAGAAGCTCCTATTTTATTACTTTCAAAGGAATTACTTTTGTTGTAACTTGTGGATGTCATTCATGATGATAGAACTATTTTATCTTTTTCTCTCACAACCACACGGCATGGCTTGGGATCTCATTATCGTCCTCTATGGCAAAAAATTACTTGTATGCTTTCACCTTTTGTCCCAATTCCTTTTTCGGAACTTCAGGATAGGCTAGAGGATTGGATTTTGACTTCCCGAGAGTCATCCTTTCATCCTTTGAGGTTGTCTCAGATTACAGTGCCTGCATTATATAAAATCCTTTTGCCTCAGCCTTGGGTTTTATATAAGGCTAATTCTATTTGGCAAATGCATTAGCTAGCTAAGTGGTGGAGAAAGAGACTAAGGCAACTTTGGGCATATAAAGTTCCTCTTCGGCAACATGTCTTTTTTTAGAGAGTTCTTTTGAGGGGTTTTCCATATGATCAACTACTGGCACGTAGACACATTGCTCCTACTGTATGTCGCAGATGTTTGGCTTCTCAGGAGACTGTCTTCTAGTTTTGCTCATCCTCCCATGAGTTCCTGGATTTGCTTCGATAGCGGTTGAGAACGAGATCCCTGACTCCTGCTTTTGGGAAATTCTTCTGGCTCTTTGGTTTTCATCAGCGCACTCAGGAGTTTGATATTTTCTTTGTTTGGGTTCGTTATTGGGCACTTTGGATATGGATAAACAGGAATTGTAAAGTCTTTGGTGATCTAACATTTTCTTTATTTGCTTTCTTCAAGCGTTCTTTGCAGCAATCTTTTTTTGAGCGCTTGCAGACTCGCTACATCAATTATGATGTATATTTAGCATATACAGAGGTTTTCAGCTGATGTAATCTCTAGCTCTTTGCTTTGAGGTGGCTTTTCTTGTAATATAAACAATCATGTCTTTCATTATAAAAAAAAGTGTGTGTGTGTGTGTAATTTTGTCTCCAATCGAATGATCGAAGAAAGCTTGCTTTTTTTGGATAAAGGTTGCTCTTCCAAGCAATTCTTTAAAAGTTTGCATTACAAAAGACAGGCTGCCAATATTTGTCGGATCCGGATGCCTCATGGTTCTTGGTCCTCATCCCGCTCAGAGCTTGCTGCTTTTTGTGTGTAGCACTTTTCATCTCATTTTGGGCATGTGGACATGCCTTTTCCTTAGGTTGTGTCTGCCCGTTAGCTTCTTTTGCAGCATGTCCATCCCATCCTCTCTGATGGTCAGGCTTTAGAATTGGAAATTCCTTTCACTGAAAGAGAATTGTCAGATGCTATTAAATCTTGTGGTAGATGGAAATTTCCAGAATGGGATGGTCTCACTGTGGAATTTTTCCTTGCCTTCTGGGATACTCTCAAGCTAACTTTACTGCAAATGGTTAATTCAGTTTGGGAAAATTAGCAAATGCCTATGTCATGGAAAAAAGGACTTGTCAAGCTCCTTCCCAAAAAACATCTATGTGATTCACTCACTGTTTGGAGACCAATGACACTCATGCCAGTCATTTACAAGATCATAGCCAAAGTGGTTGTTGATCGTATTAAAGGTTATTTGCATGATGGGCTGCATCCTTCGCAATATGGCTTCATTCCCTGTAGGCATATCACGGATAATATTGCCAATGCTTATATTAGGATTGAATATGCCAAATACACGCAATAGGATGTTTTGCTCTTACAGGTGGATATTGCAAAAGCCTTTGATACAGTTCAATGGGAATTCATCTCGTAAACAATGCGATCTTTGGGGTTTGGAACAAAAATGCAGCATATTATTTACTGGCTTTACAGGGACAGCAATGCAGCTTGCATTCTTTCTGGAGATCTCTCTGATGGATGGACTCTTCATTGTTCAGTCCGTCAGGGATGTCCCCTTAGTGCTTTATTGTATGCCATTGCTACTCATCCTATGCTGCTATATATTGATCATCTCGTGGCTACAGACTCCCTTCATGGTTTGGAATTGGATGCAAATTGCAGTCAAGCCTATGTTGATGATTCCTTCTTTACCCCGAAGAATACGCAGAATTATCTTTCTGCTTTGATGCAGGCTCTCTCTGTTTATGGTTTGGAAGCTGGTCTTCATGTAAAATTTCAAAAGTCCAAGCTGCTTCCATTGCATTCTAAAGACTGGCATAGTCTTTTGTGGCCCAGGAAACCCACTCAGATTGTTCGTCACCTTGGTTACTCTTTGGGATGGGGTCTCACTCGTCGTCAACAAACTGATTGGGTGATGGTCAAGCTTCGGAAAAAGCTAGAATATTGAAAATTGGTGAAAGATCATAGTGGTAGGGGGAGAAGCAAGCTAACACTAGGAATGGAAAGGAAAGATAACAAGCATAATGGAAATGAAATGGAAAGAAAATGAAAGCAATGGACAAGTACTCACATGATACCAGAGAGCTTGATGTTGACTGATATATTAGACAATAGACAAGTACAACACTATATAGTATGCCACTAGACTCTAGAAAGTCTAGAAGTAAGAGATGTCCTCCAAGTAGCTAAGGTACATGTGTGCACATCCTTGTGAGTGGATGACAATGTCGATGAAGCACTAGGTAGGAATGCCCTAAAATATGTGTCGGTGAAGTCCATGGGATAGCTACATGGAGCACTCACATGATGACACACAGGAAGTGTAAAGTCTTTGGTGATCCTATATTTTTCTTGTTTGGCTTTTTTAAGCGTTCTCTGCAACAATCCTTCTTTGATTGCTTGCAGACGCGTTGCATAGATCATGATGTATATCTAGCATTTTCAGCTGATGTAATTTCAGCTGCCTTGTTTTGAGGTCGCTACTCTTGTAATATAATCAATCAAAAGTTTTGACTTAAAATAAAAGTGTGTGTGTGCGATTCAATCTCTGCTTACACATATCGGTACTCCTGCTTTTGGTCATTGGCAACCCACTCAGTGGGATTTCTTGTTTGGGTGGATTGATGGCACTTTGCATGGCTGCCCTATGGTCTCCAATTGCTTCTTGACTGGAAGCATATTCTGTCTCACTTGGAATGGCATGGTCGACAATCTCTGATGGGTAATTCTTTGCGGGCTCAAAGCATTCACTAGTCAAAAGTTTTTCAGCCTTCGCTTGCTTTACAGGAACCTCGCCGTTCTTACTTTATTTCTTTTAAAAGGATCAATACTGTTGCTGATGTTATTCATGATGATGGCTCTATGCTTCCCTTTTCTCTGGCAGCCACACATTATGGTTTGGGTTCTCATTATCGTACTTTGTGGTAGCAAATCACTTGTATGCTTTCACCTTTGGTCCCGATTCCCCCTTTGGAACTCGAGGATCGATTAGAGGATTGGACATTGACTTCCCTTGGGTCCTCCTCTTGTCCTTTGAGGCGATCTCAAATTACTGTGCCTGCATTATACAAAATCCTTTTGCCTCAACCCTGGGTTTCAAAAAGGGGTAATTCTCTTTGGCGAATGAATCGGCCAGCTAAGTGGTGGAGGAAAAGACTGCAGCAACTTTGGGCATACAAGATTCCACTTCGGCAACAACTCTTTTTATGGCGCGTGCTTCTAGGAATTTTTCCATCTGGATAGTTGCTGGCCCGTAGGCACATTGCTCTTGCTTTATGTCATCGGTGTCTGATTTCTCAGGAGACTGTGCCTCATTTATTCTAGCATTGCCTGTCTTCTCTGCAGTTTTTGGATTCTCTTCGACAGAGGCTACGAGCGAGATTCTGGACTATTCTCTTCAGGAAATTTTTCTGGCTCTTTGGTTTTCATCCACAACGACCAGAGTTTCATCTTTTCTTTGTTTGGGCTCTCTATTGGGCACTTTGGACTTTATGGACAAACCGCAATTGTAAAGTCTTTAATCCCAATTTTTCTTTGTTTGCTTTCTTTAAGCGTTCTTTGCAGCAATCTTTCTTTGATTGCTTGCAGACTCGCCAGATAGATCAGGATGTATATTTGGCTTATATTGAGATCTTCAGTTGATGTTTTTTCTAGCGTCTCTTTTCTGAGGTGACTTCTTGTAATATAATCAATCAAAGCTTTCACTAAAAAAAAAAAAAAGTGTGTGTGTGTGTGAGAGAGAGAGAAAGAAAGAAAGAAAGAAAGAAAGTCTATTAACATCCACTGGAGACCAAAAGGTCTATGGGACAGCAAGAAACCCTCTAGTACATTTGCTTTAGGGAGGGCACATGGCAGCTCCCAAGGAGTGCAAAAAGCCACCCCCATTATTTAGAATACCTACATGATAGTTTGGAAGAGTAAATAGCCATACATCAGTTTAAGACTGAGAGTCTTTTGGTTTTGATTTGAACTCTCTGATTAGTGCTACGCCTTCACGGTAAACCGCCCATTTTCCATCCTTTCTGGCAGCCCAGACTTTAGCTAATTCAGTTTCCTTAATCTTAAGTTGAGCTTGTGTAAGCTCCTCTGCTATCCATACTTTGGTGCCCTTCAACTTGTAAGATTGTCGAAGAAGCTTAATCCACATATCTTTTGACTTCAGTGTAAGGATAGCATGGCCTTTATAGTGCAAAATAGAAGTTGGCCTGGAGTTGTCATCATCCTACTCATCATCATCCACCCATTCAATGTTGGGCAAGCTTGCTTTGATCTTTGTCAATATTTCACTATATGTGTCCTCTTCTTTGTACCAATCTTCTGGGAGTCCCCCTATTCTAATCTTTAGCGCATTATCACATCTAGCTTCGTGTTCTTTAATCTTTGCTTGAATATCTGACTTACATGCTTTGGTGTCCACTTCCACAATCACTTCCTTCTTAGTAGTTTGTACTTCAGTGTGAACAAGATCTTTGACTGTAGAGACTAGCTGCGGGGTAGGGGGGGAATCCTTACAAGATTTTACAGCCTCATCAATTATTGCCTGCTTACCAGGCCCTTCTAGAATGTGAAGTCGAGCCTTTACTTCTACCAGTTCCAATCGTAGCTCTCTCACTGCTTGCTGCAAATAAAAGATCTGATTCCTGTTGCCCAAGGATGGGTCGTTTTGAGCCTTCTTGTTGGTAATTCCGTGCATATGGAGAGGGTGCCAGTAGTCCATAGTTGGCTGTTTGTTTGAACCCCCTAGCTTAACCTAACCCCCGGGTTGGGTTGGGGGTTTATCTTAACTCGGGGTTAGGTTAGTTAGTTGCTTCTAACGGGTTCGGAGGGAGAGGTATGGCTTTTGCTGACGGGTGGTATGGTACTGGCTAGCCTGCTGACGGGCTATACGGACGGGGGGAGAGGTACGGACGATGGGACTGTACAGTACTGGCTGCCTGCTGACGGGCTGTATAGACGGGGGTACTGACGATGAAGGTAGGGAGGTACGGAAGGGGTACGGGGGGGAGAGAAAGAAAGAAAGAAAGAAAGTGTATTATTGTCCACTAGAGGCCAAAATGGGCCCATGGGACATCAAGAACTCTGCATACAAGATAGCACAAAATCAACGTGCCCCAAAGAAGAGGCATCGTCGAATATCATCTAAGTGCTACGCAATATAATGCAAGTGAAAGTACATAATGTCAAATCTGAGCCTAAATACAGAGTAAACTAGATGCAAGGAAACCGCCCCCGGGTGCAAAATGGGGGGGATGAGCACAATATGCCAATGCAAAGATACAAGTCCAGGTGTCACGGAGTCTGAGAACCAAAATAATACTGGAAATCCTGTCCATCGACTCTGCCTCCTGCTATGAGAGTACAAATCTGGGCAAAGGTGAGGTGAGCGGCTGGTTGGGCGAGATCTCCATGAGTGAGTCTCCTCCGAAATGCTGCCATCATCCTGGATCGTCTGGAGATGAAGCGGCGAGTACGTCCCCTATGTAACAAGATCCTGCGGCGTCTACAAACCATCTCATATGTACATCCACATGGTGGAGGCATGTGTCCTGTGTGGGCTCTGCCGTCCTCGTGCTCCTCCTGGTCTCTGTCCTCTGGTATGGCGTGTGCCTGAGCTCTATGAGGCTGGGCTCTATCACGCTCCGGTCTGTGCTCTCTGAGGTAGTCTCGCCGAAGCATAGTGGCCTCCCTGACATAAAGGGCTAGGCAATGCTGATCCTCGTAGTTCATCACTCGTGAGAGAGGTCCAAAGCCATCCGTGAAGAGACAGTGGAATCTACCTCTGATCTCATAATATAGCGGGCATCTGCAAATGAAGTGCTCCTCTGACTCCACCTCTCCCATGGTGCAACAAGGGCAGATCCTGGTCTCTCGGCCTGGTCGCCGTCCATCCTCCATGCGTCGCATCCTACCAGCCTCTATCTCGAGCTGATGCGAAGAGACTCCAAGCTGGCCGAGGGCAATCCTCAGTGAGTGGGACATGTGGGTACCTGTATAGCCTGGTGGGATGACAAATCCATCCTCTGAGATCCGAAGGAAGTGGTCACGATATGTGGCCATCTTCACCGGAAGCTGCATGGGATAAATCCAAGTGCGATACGTATGAAGCTGCAGCAAGTCTGCTCTCGTGACCTGGCTAAGCTCGTGGCGAGTCAACTCGAGATGAGGGGCATCTATGCTGTATCGGAACGGAGGCAGTCTATCCATGTCTAGTCCAAGGGATGTGAGCCATCTAGTGAGTCTGAAGTACCAGCAGTATCGGGTCCCTGATCGTGCCAACTCCATAGAAGATGCAAGTGCTAACCATGGCAACCGAGCTCTGCCTGCTGCTGAGTCTCCAAACTGCCTGACCCTGTGCAGATACATGACCGACTGAAACGCTGCATCCAATGCAAGGGGAGTAGCTCCAAACTCTGCTAGCATGATCTCGTGCGGAACTGTAGCCTTGGCCCTAAT
Organism: Dipteris shenzhenensis; assembly: GCF_047967505.1. Taxonomy (NCBI): domain Eukaryota; kingdom Viridiplantae; phylum Streptophyta; class Polypodiopsida; order Gleicheniales; family Dipteridaceae; genus Dipteris; species Dipteris shenzhenensis. The sequence goes on from NC_141605.1 coordinate 11,770,785, forward strand.
GAGCCGAGAGAACATGATGATCTGTAACCTCTCTACTCGTCTCCAATCTGCAGCGCCGAGGTCTCCTGCCCAGAAAGGAGCTGCATACATCGCAGCTGGTCTCACCAATGTATCAAAAAGCAAGGATTTCGTATCGGGATGCTGAAAGTGGGACTGAAAACACTGACGCTCGAGATGAGCCAACGAAGCATACCCTTTACTAATCCTATCTCGTGCTGCATATGTCATGGTGAAGACCGGTCCCCTGAAAACTGCCCCCAAATAAGTGTACTCTCTAACAAGCTCAATGGGCTGTCCGTCATAAGTGAAGTAAAACTCATCCGTGCTGTAAATACGATCAGAGGTGTTGAAAACCATAACCTTGGTCTTGCCAAGGTTTACGGTCAACCCCCTGTCCTGGCAAAACCTGTGGAGTGCCTCAATATGTGCCTGGAGGCCCTGAGCAGTAGAGGAAATGAGAACCACATCGTCCGCATACAGGAGGATAGGAATGGAGGATCCTGAGAGAGTAGAGCCCACACCACCTGTCATCTGTACAAACATCTCTAGCTCATCAATATATAATCCAAAGAGAGTGGGAGAGAGCGGGCAGCCCTGCTTCACCCCAATCGTGCTGCATACCTCCTCTGAGAGCCCCTCACGTGTCCGAGCCCGACCAGTGACCCTCTCATACAAAGCCATGATAGCCCACTGTATCTCTCCACTAAAGCCCATCTGGCGAATCCTCTGAAACAATCTGAATCGCGGAACTGTGTCAAATGCCTTCCTGAAGTCCACGAAGCAACAATAAAGCCGTTGCCTTCGTGACTTCGCCTCCTCCACCAGTGCCCTAAGTGTGAGGATGTGGTCAAGTGTCGAATGATCCCTACGAAATCCAGCCTGCCCTCTGGCTCTGAGTCCTGTCGTCTCGGCATGGTCATTTATACGGCTTTCCAAAACTGATGCAAAGATCTTGGCCATAACGTGACCAATCATGATGGTCCTGTAATTCGACGGCTCCATAGGGTCCCCCGACTTGTGGATAGGTACTATGGTATTGCCTAACCAGGACTGTGGTAGGCCTGTACAAACAGACTCATTGAAGAGACGGGAAAGAACAAAATCTAAGGCATCAATCCCATGGGTTACATACTCCGCTTGCAATCCATCATGATCCTTAGCTCTCCCGTTCTTCAATCGGTGGACTGCTGCACGGACACTCTCTGGTGTGAAAAGAATAGATGAAGCTGGCCTAGGGGAATGGGATAAATCGATGGCTGGCTGATCTGGAACATCGTATAGAGCTGAAGTATATGCAGACCAGACACGTGGATCTGTAAGGGGGCTCTGAGACTTCGAGCGGAGGAATTTTCTCCAGAATTCCTTGGAGTCACAGCTGAAAAGCAAGCTTCTCAGCTCCTCCTCATTCTGGGCTAGAAATTGGCGTTTCTTGCACCTAACCAACCACTTGTAGTCTCTCTTGGTTTCGGTAAGGAGGGGAGACTTCTCCTTGGTCTCAAGGTGAAGTTTCCTGCGGAGTTCCTTACACTCCTCGTCATACCAACCGTTGCAAGGAACAAGACCAACCGGTGGGGGACTAGACGAATGACACGTGGCAGGGAAGGACATGTGGGCGGCAGAAACGAGTGAAGAATGTAGAAGTTCCCACCTGTCCTGCGTGGATGGTAGAGCATCTAATAGATGAGGACGGAATAGGCGGCTGAGGTTCTGGCTATATACATCATCGAACTGGTGGTCGAAATGAACCTCATAATAGGATTGGCGGTCGTGATGACGAGGGGGGGGTGGGTCATGGGAGACATGAGTCAAAGTAAAGTGGATGAGTGCATGGTCGGCAGAGGGCATGAAGGGGCTAACAGTAAGGCTATGGATGGAAGGGACTAGAGTCGGGGGACCTATGATGTAGTCGATCACGCTAGTGCCACGCCCAGAAGCAGAAGAGAATGTAGGCATGGAAGACTGTGGCCACCTGGACAAGCCGTTATAAATGACCATACTGTGCGAGGTGAGGAGCTCCAGTAACTGACGTCCCTGATCTGTGGGCTGTACTGTGCAGTCTGATGAAGTCCGACAGAGGCTATCATTGTGAGATGCCGGAAGTGTGACCGGATCCTCCATGAAGTCATAAGTGAGGGCCTGTCTGTTTGAGGTCCTCGCGTTGAAGTCTCCTAAGAGGATGACTTCTCCGCGATGTGAAAAATCTGCAATGTCCGCTGAGAGATCCTTAAATATGGACTGGCCTGGTCCAGTGGAAGAGTAGAACGACTGCGCCGGGGGGAAGTAGCAAACTGCAATAAAGAGATCTCGCTGAGAGGCTCTGCGGTGGATGCGTACCCACAAGAATCGGGCATGTGAATCCGCTCTCTCCACTGTGATGATCCGATCGAGATGCTCTCTGTACAAAATGGCCACTCCTCCAGATCCTCTCACTCCAAATGTTCGAGTGTGCTGTCTGAAGGCAGATCTCCATGTATATCCTGTCACTCGTGGCAAAGGTCTCTCTGGACTCTCGTGTGTCTCTGTGAAAAAGATGATATCTCTCCCAAAGAAAGCCCCCCGTAGATTGCCTGGCTGTGCTGTAAAAGAACCATTGCAGTTCCATACAGCGATGCGTAGACTATCTGACAGGTGGTGTGTCCCATGAGCCCTGTCCCGTCAGGCGGTCGGAGCAGGAGGTGGAGGTGGGGCCATATCTGCTGGTCTGTCATCCCTAGGCACTGTGGGAGCACGCCTCAAGGTGCCTGTGATGAGTCTGCCATCCCTGATCACTGCCCACTTGCCCTGAGCTCGGGCTGTGTCTCTCTGAGGCATGAGCGCCTTGCGCTCCTCAACCTGTATCTGAGTCAGATCCTCGTCCATGGAAATCTGTGGGTGGTCTCTGAGTGTCCCTCTCCTCCTGAGGGCAGCTAGACGTGCCTGGGCATCTCTGAATCTGATAATGAGGGGCTGCTCTCTAGTACGATCTCTCCCGACTCTATATGCTCCTACTATGCCATGATCCTGTACTCCCAATGTCTGAGAGACAAAGGTCACAGCCTGTGTCATCGTGGACTCTGTCTCCGAGGGCAAGATACCACGAATGCGAATGTTGAGGGCCTTTGTGGCCCTCTGCTGTGACTCGGCCAATGTAGCTGATACAGTCGATCTCTGAGGCTGTGATGGCTGACGGCGGACGACATCCACCCACTCTGTGGCCCTCTGGACCTCTGTCTGAAGGGAGGTCAAACGCTCCTCAACCGCTGCTACTGCTGTGGTGGGAGATGTGTCTATGTGCTGAACGCGAGTCTCGATCTGTTGCACTCGCTCTGTGTGTCCATGAATCTCTCCAGCAAGAGTCCTATGGGTCGCCTGTAAGACCTAAAGATCTGTTCTAATAGACAAGATCTCCCGGTCCTGCTGTGTCACTCGATCAGTAAGAGATGCAACCTGAGCTGTAAGTAGAGCAGTGGTCTCGTCCTTCCTGTGAAGCATCTGAAGGGCATCTCGGAGGTGGGTCTGAAAGTGCTGAAGCTCTGGTAGGATGTGTTGGCAAGGACAAACAGTGCAAGGCATGGAAGGAGAAAGAGAGGGAGAAAGGGGGGAAAGGGGGGAAACCGGTAAGGTGGGTAGCGGGGATGAGGGAGAAGGCTGGAGAGGGGGAGAGAAAGCGGGTACCGAGGATGGAGAGGAGGGGAAGGCTAAAGTTGGAGAAGGGGTAGGAGAAGAAGGGACCTGAGAGGGGAGGGGTGAAAAAAACTGCGGGTACAAGGTGGCTATGGGTGGAAGATGAGATAATGGGGCTGAAACCAGTGTACCTGTGACTGGGAGTGCGGCAAGTGCGGGCACTGCGCTGGGCGGAAGATGAGATAGTGGAGCTGAAACCGGTGTACCTGCGACTGGGAGTGCGGCAAGTGCGGGTACTGCTCTGTCCTTTGAAGAGGATGCAAGTCCTCTTCTACTATAGTGCAGCATGTCGGTCGTGGAGGCCATTGATGTTGCTGCTGTTGCTCCTTCTGTAGTATGCTCGACGACGTCGGCCATGTTTAATTACGGGAAACGGGAAACCGGCGGCATTGAGAAGCAGGAGATGGCGAGCGCTGCCAATGCGTGATGAGCGGGCGAGCGGGGTGGGGGGCCTGAGCGGCTGAGCTGCGAGGGGGAGGGTCTGAGCGGGGTGAGCCGCTGCGAGGGGGAGGAGCTGTGAGGGGGGGGGGGGGAGGAGCTGTGAGGGGGGGGCGAGGAGCTGCGAGGGGGGGGAGGGGCTACGAGGGGGGGCTGCGAGGGTGCGAGGGGCTGCGAGGGGGGAGGGGTGAGCTGCGAGGGGGGGGTGAGGGGCTGCGAGGGGGGGAGGGGTGAGCTGCTAGGGGGGCTGCGGGGGGGGGAGGGGTGAGCTGCGAGGGGGAGAGGGGAGCTGCGAGGGGGGGGTGAGGGGCTGCGAGGGGGGGGAGGGGTGAGCTGCGAGGGGGAGAGGGGGGCTGCGAGGGAGAGAGGGGGCTGCGAGGGGGGGGAGGGGTGAGCTGCGAGGGGCTGCGAGGGGGAGAGGGGAGCTGCGAGGGGGGGGTGAGGGGCTGCGAGGGGGAGAGGGGAGCTGCGAGGGGGGGTGAGGGGCTGCGAGGGGGGGTGAGAGAGAGAGAGAGAGAGAGAGAGAGAGAGAATGAATGAATGAAAAATCTGTCATTATGTTTGAATGGGCCAAATGGGATGTCTTGGAAAACAAAAAATAAACTGGATTGCAAATCTTTTTCAGGTTATGCTAATGGCATTTTCTTATGTTCATTACTGGTGACTCTTTGTCTTTCTTAGGGAAATCTGGACAGAAACTCCCCAAATGCAGGATATGTTCTGTTAATGTTTCACAACCTGTATGAGGGCATGGTAAGAATTCGTGCATTTTGCAAAGTAGCTGGTGATCGAAAGTTTTTGCAGCTCCCCTGCTCTAGACTACAGCATCCTACTGCATTGTATAACCTTGGATTATTCACCCCTTTGAAATCATAAATTGAGCATCTAATTGCACTGGATTGGTTGTATATGGCTGTATACATAAGCTTCTCAGACCTCCCCTTGTTCATTTTGACTTTGTTCCAGGACCGGAAAGAGTTTGAAGACAGATTGAAGCGACAATTTGGCTACCTTGTAAAATTGCCCGTGCTCAGATCACATAGGTAAGTCATTGCATGTTTACACATGGTTGTGGTTGCTATTTGACGAACTTGGAATTTGGCTGATCTTGATTGTACTGATATCCTGTTTTACTTTCTATTCTTTATCCATTACTTTGTCAAGATTTCTTTTCTTTGTCTCCCCCTAGCTGGGATTTCTGTAGTTTGAATAGGTGACATGGACTCGAAATATGCGGTTGTTCTGTGGATTAAAGTAACTTTTTTCAAGAAGCTCTCATAGTAACATAAAATTGCTAACCTCATAGTTTTCCTCCTAGTTTGCTGATATTGAATTTGTACCAGGGATGCCATGCCAAGTGCTGTCCTTGAAGTTATCACACAAGGTCTTACTCTGTTCAGACGACATACAAATAAATATGGAAGGTATGATCCTTTCTGCATGCCTCCCACTACCCTGATTCCCAGACCAAGCATCCTGTGTCCTACCAACATAGAGAGTCAAGCTATTTATCGTGTTTGGTTAGGTCTAGCAGAGGGCATGTGACTCTGTGTTCCGTGAGCTGTGACATTTTGGATAGAATTTAAACTTGTGCCCTGACTAGAGTGATCTGCTTGTGAAAAGCCTCTGTCACTGAATCTATGGTGCTATCGTTCTACCGTTTTGGTTGGCTTCAAATTTGTAGCTGTTGGTGAGAGGGATTAGTTGGGGAGGAGTGGTATGTATGCTGGAAATCACTACAGAGTGGGCTTGAGTGAACACATAATTACAAAGATTTCCTCAAGGAAAAAGCATACCAGTGCAGCTTTTTTAAACACCCAGTTGGAGACACTTTTGGAACTTCGATACTCGGTATTTCCACAGTAAGATTGATGTGTTTATGCTTCACAAAGGAACCTGGCCAAAACATGGTGTTTTTTCCCAATACCTAAAGTGTTAGATTTGGTTATCTGCATCGATCAGACGAAGGTTTTGAGATGGAGCTCACGGGTCACTACACACGAGTATATTTAACACTTCTAGCAAACGATGCAAAGAAGCTCAAAACGTGCAACATTTGCTTTGTTTGATCAAATTTTGTGTGTGCAGTTAGATTGGAAAATATATGTTTAGTTAAATCATATCAGCCATGTTTACTGGCTCGGTCGATAAAAAGATGCACTTACATATAATTCGTTACAAGTCTTTGAACCAAAAATCACAAGGGGATTGCAGTAAAACAGAAAAGATGAAAGTTACAACTTTCTATATAATAGATTGTAGAAATCGTACTGTGCATTGGAAGTCAGTAGGCCTTGCTGTATTGATGAAAATGTTGTTTTTTATGTTGAGGATTCTTCTGAACAAACCTAGGTGGAAGTCACATTGTTTACCAATGCAGAAAAGAATGACAAAATCCCGAAACTATCAGTTAATCCATTTACTGAAGTCATAATACATATTTTTTTAAAACCAAAGAAGAGACTTAGAAGATCTACTTCTGGGTATTGCTTGCACATTGCTTTATCTTCCACAGAAGCTGAATATAGAGCAGTCACAAATGCAATCTATGAGGTTATCTGGTTAGGAAGAATCTTGAGTGACATTGATCTTACTAAAAAAGATCCAACTTCTTTATTTACTAATAACCGAGCTCTATCAGAGTAACCAAGGATCTTGTTTTTCATGATTGGACTAAAACATATAGAAGTCAAACTTTTCACCTTATAGGTGAAAAGTTTTGTGCAATGAAATAGAGCTGGTATATTGTCTGACAGAGGATCAAGTGACAAATGTCCCAACCAAACCTCTTGCTAAGATCGAGCAGCAAAAATTTAATAACATGATGGATGGTTGAAGCCTAATTCATTGTTCATCAAGGGGGTTGTTGGAAAATGTGTGATTAACTATGGATTTAGTTCATTAGGATACTAATGGTTCCAAAAGAGTGGTAGCTCGACCTGAGTTCCTAGGTTAGGCCATCAATGACTTCATGTCAGTAGGAAGTGGTTAGACGTTTTAAGGGGCCACATGAGGTGGCATATCCCCACATGTGTCCACCATGGCTGGAAGAGATGTGTGCCACATTATTGGTCTAACTAGGGTGTCTTTGCCCACATGTCATGCGGGCATGCAATCACTACCTCACTCACTCTAGGGTAGCCAATCAGGTCTTTATTTCGTCGATTAGTGCATTTTGATAAGGCACAGTGCCAAATAGGAGGCTTGACCCTGACCCTTCTAAGAGGTCGAAGGATGGCTTCACCCTCACACCCCCTCAACTTGTGCTATGTATGGGTTCATTGTGTGTTGTTGCAATTGGTTTTTCCATGTGTGTTGTCACCATCTTATCATGAGCATTGTAGCCAATGATTGGCATTTCAGTTTGCAGCAATTCATTTGTGTGCTTCTATTCCTACCTTTGAGTGGAGGGCACTGGAGTCTATCAGGCCTCCCTTGTTTTCTTTCAATTTCAGGTGTAAATTTTGTACCAAATGAGTGAAATTAACCATGCTACACAAATATAGATGTGTTGAAGTCACCTTTTACATAGATTGTCTTCAGTTGTTTGTTGTGTTGTGGCCAATATTCAGGCTGTGCAACGTGTAGCTCTTGAATCTTTGGCTTTCACACCCTACTTCTAAGAATTTTCTTTGCTAACAATGCTTGTACTTTGGTCTTTTAGGTTTTCTCATTTTTATGAGGTAAGGACTATACCATAAATAAATGCTGGACCTTAATCATAATGCTAGAATATCTCATGTTAATAGTTTGTTTCTGTTGAGCTATTCTTGGAAATATGATCCCATTTCCACTCCCTTGCATTAAGCTTCCTGTCATCTACGTTCACAAATTTAAATCCTTACTTTGGTAGATTGGAAAGCACCAAAGGATCTTTCTGGGAGGAATGGTCACAGTGGGAGAAACAACTGAGAGAAGTCTTGTTTGGCAATGCAGGGCATATAAACGCAATTCAGGTGACCTTTCTTGGGACTTGAAATTTGGTTTACTTTGTTTTGTTTTTCTTTTCTGGTGTGAGGGAATAAAGGTCATCAATTTCATGTGTATACATGCACACGACTGTGTAAATGTACAGAATTTCCTCAGCGTTTTTTGAATGTGTGTTTGCATATGCTATCTAGTATTATCCTCATATGGATGTGGTATATTAGATTTGTGTTTGTCATTCATATGTAGGTACCTTTTGAGGAGGTTTTCCAATGTGTAAGAGAACAGCTTCAGGCAATTATACTAGGAAAGACATTCATGCACATATCAACGGAAGAGGAATACACATTTAAGACTGTGACTTATGCTGCGATTTCTTTGCCACCAGAGGAAATTGTTGGACTTATACATGAGGTATGATTTGGTTTTGAATGTTGTGATTGGGCCTAGTATCGATTTTGTGAATGGTTTTGGTGGTATTTCTCTTGTTTATAACCATACACCTCTCTATTTTCATTTGTAAGAAATGGAGGTCAAGCTTATGTTCTTGAATGATCTTCCAGGTATCACTCTCAAACAAAGCTTTGCAGACATATTTCTCAGGCAAGCATATTGAAACAAACCTTAGGGATCCTCATGTTACACTTGCCCACAAGATGTCCCATGGAGTCGCTGCCGTGGCATCTTATGGAGAATTCCGGGGTTTATCAGTTCATGTGCAGCTCACAGCTTTAGTATTTTCAACAAAGATGTGCGCACTTGAAGCACATATCCTTCCAAGTGATCAACAAATTTCATCAAGAAACGAATGGCTCCATGTTACGGTACAATTTCTGCTTGCTATTTTCTTTTTTAGCCGTATGTTTTCTGAAGTGTGTTACTTTACGTTCTTAAACATATTGCTATTGAATTTTGTTTATGTACATCATGAATCCAACAGTGCAAATGATTGCAACCCCCTACTTGGCTTTAACCTGCAGTTAATGTATCATATGTGCATCGGCTACTATTGTGATTTGGAATGATTCTGCTTTGTACTCCGCCTGCTTCCCCCCATGAGCATGGATTGGGCCTCAGGATCACGGCTGTGGAGAAGCCTTTCCGTATCTTCATCATTTGGCCTCCCGTTAGGAGGGTACACTGTCACTACCATTGCCTATAGTGGAGAAGGGTGCTTTGGCAGAGAGGGGGAGTTTTGTTCGTGATTCAAACCAATTCTTTGTCTGCAGTAGCAGCAGCCCGACTAGGTTGAGCTTCTCTTTCTCTTGTATGGTTGGTGGTTCCCTTTCTCCCGCATTTAGGGCAGGCTAGTTCAAGGAACACATTTCCGCTGTCCCTTTCTCCCACCATGCATTTCAGTGATCCCTCTGACCATGGCGCATGTATTACGAGATGTTTTCTCCCCCTCTTATTCATTTTTGGTACGTGTATTCATGCTGGAGAAATCTGGTCACTGTTTCCTCCATGGAATAGTTTATGGCACAATATATAGGAGGAAAGAAGGTCCTCTACGATGTAGGTCTCTCATACAATAACCTCGAGCCCTTAGACTCGTACAATTGTTCCATATATGCGGTGCAACTCTCATGGGGTATTTTTTATACTTAATCAAAGTCTTTTCATTTGCAAAAAATCTCATATAGTGAAAGTCTACTTCCACCTACATGCAAGTACCTGTCCTTGCATGTAGTTTGAAGAAGTGCGAGATGGAGACACCTACAGGGGAATTTCAGATGCTGCGCCGCCTATACAAACCATCTGTAAGGGTGTGCTTACTGCTGTAGAGATACATCATGCATAGCATGAGAAACAAAATACCCTGAGTGGCCAAACAACCTTGTCATGAAGAAGAGCTAGTTAAAAATACCAAAGTTGAGGCTGAAAGTGCCATCTCAACCCTATGGCAGACTTCAAGGAAAAAGGAAAGCCATCTCAACCCTATGGAAAGTTGAGGCTGAAAGTGCCATCTCAGCCCTATGGCTGACTTCAAGAAAAAAGGAAAGCCACTCCACTCCCCGAGGAAAATAATCGTCCTGGCATAGAATCCGCTTGGGAAGACCCCTGCATGCTCACACAAATGGCCATCAAAGTGTGTACAATATATACTAGCCAATGTGTGTGAAGGGTGAACTTGGGAGCCATATGGATTTCCAACAATGCCATACTGAAAAGCTCACTAGAAAGTATCCACCAAGGCATGTGCAACTATGTAAGGAAAGTGGGGAACATAATCCAAAGAGCATGACTCAACAAAATGTCGTTTGAACACAAAGAGCCCATGAAGAGTCATGCCTCTCAAAGAAAACCCAAGTCCCCGAAAGAGAGAACCAATACACAAAACCCGAGTTCTTAAGAAGGGGGAAACAAAAATGCTCAAAAGAGTAGCAATCCCCTTCCAGATAGATCTTGCCTACCTGCTAAACAATGCTAAATGCACTCCTTAGTAGAAGGGGCATGAGGGCAAGTAAGGGCTGCCCCGAATTTGGACCTCCACAAGTTCACTACAATCCCTCCATGAATAGAAAGGCCAAATTTTTTTTTTCTACTTTTAAGAGATTTCCAGAGTCTTCTCTAAAAGAAATTTTGCAAGCATATAGAAATCTGAAAATTATCCCAATGAGGAGCTCTAGCGGGCTTCCATCCCTTAGGGATGAGCTGAAACCTCTTGGTATTACTGACTGTATTGCGAGATTTGTTTTTTTTTTCATGAACAAGACTTCTATTAAGTATGAATAAAACCTACAGGAGCAAGCTCAAAGCAAGAAAAAACAACTCCTCAAAATGAGGTAGGAAAAATCCAAGGCTGAGGTTGAAAATGCCACTGCAACCTTGTAGAAGACTCCGAGAAGAAAAGGGAGCCTCACCGTTTCCCTAAGGAACACAGCTCTCCTAGCGGAGGCCACTCTAGAGGATCCCTGCATGCTCTTCCAAGTGGTCATCAATGCATGTATAGTATCTATCCAAATACTGGCCAAAGTATGGGAGGGGTGGACTTGGGAATGGTCTACAGCCTTTGTGCATCTAGCTCTCTAGATATGCGATGCTGAGATGCTTGCTAGAATCTCTCGGGAGGAATCTACCGAGCATGTATCGCTCTAAAAGGTATACCGAGCATGTATCGCTCTAAAAGGTAGGGCTGGTACGTCATCCAGAGGGCATGACTCTACTAAGTGTCATCGAATTGAGAATGCCGAAGAAGAGTCATGCCTCTCATAAAATACTTGCGGGTCTGAAAGGGAAAGCCAAGCAATTGAACCCCAGGGCATGAAGAAAGGGCTCTTGGAAAAGGTGCTGAAAATCCTAGCAATCCCCTTCCAAATGATCCTCGCCTGTCTACAGATGCTGAACTGATTTCACTGCAGAGTGGCAATGAGGACACGTAGAGTCCGTTCCAAAACCTGGATCTCCACAAGCTAACTGCAATCCCACCATGAAAGCAAAGCCAAAAGAATAGAGTGATCTTTCTATTCTTGTGGGATTTAAAAAGACTCCTTCAGAAAACTCTCTGCAAGTCAGCAAAAATCTGAAAATTCTCCCAATGAGGAGCTCTAGAAGGTCTCCATTGCTTAATGTGTAACAAAAGAAGGGGAGGCTCTTCCCTCGATACCCTTCGTCTATCCATTCCCACTCTCTTGGATCCCATTGTTTGCAGATACTTTATTAGGGCCCCATCATAAAGTCACAATCTCCATGAACCCAAGGCCAAGAGAGGTGGGTCAGGGTCTAGGTACCATTGAGAATCTGAGCCATGCTCTACAAAACCAATGACCCTGACAGGCTGGAAGGCAATCCCTAAAAGAACATCATTAGAACCCAAGGCCAAGAGAGGTGGGTTAGGGTCTAGGTACCACTCAGAATCCGAGCCATGCTCTACAAAACCAATGACCCTGATAAGCTTGAAAGCAATCGCTTAAAGAACATCATTAGAAGATCTAGATAGCCTGACTCTCATTTGGACATAAAAAACCAAGGCATCCTCGTGCGATCGTGGCAAAGCAATAATCTGAAGCGGAATGCCCAATCATGAGAAGGCTCCCATCCAAGTGGAACAAGGAATAGGCATATTATTATCGATCCAATCCACTGGAATGGCTGCATCAATCTGCTAAATCCTTCTTGCACTTCCTTTGAGAGGACTTACTACTTATAATTTACTGTCCTCTGGAAGCTTTTTGAAAGCTTTTCAGGATCCTACTGAGGAGCAGGGCCTCGACCACTGCATATAATGTGATTGGGCTAGTGGTCTTCCATGCTCATCAAATATGGTGTCATTCCACATGACCGGCTGCTTGTCAATCTCTTCCAAAGAAACTGGGGGAATTCTCTGAAGAGTACGTCTGAAGCTGCTCCAAGCTTTCAGAATGATTGCCAAAAGAGGAGAGAAAGGAGATCTGAGGGAGTCTGAAGTAAAAATATATCGGTGCTACCCATCTAGTCTTTGCCTGAAGGAGTACATGCATGTATGCTTTGAATAAAGAAATCCTTCTAAGGCTCCTACCAAGGCAAAAGTCCCCTTACCACAAACTTGCAAGTAATGCCATGCACTGCAAGTGTGGGTCCATGATATTGAGACCTCCTTCTTTTGTAGGAAGGATCAATGTCTCCCAAGCCACCTTGGCTAGAGTATCTGTATTGCCATCTAGCCAATTCCACAAGAAGTTTCTTATAGGCCTCTTGAGCTGATTGATGCAATCCTTAGAGCTGCACCAACAAGAGAAAACATACCATGCCGTGGCCAACAAAACCTAGTTAACAATCATCACCTTGGAAGCTAGGCCTAATTTGGCTGAACTCCAAAAGAGGGGTTTCCTCCTGATACTTTCCAACGTTGGAGCAAACTGTTGTGAAGAACAGATACCCATACCGACCTGGCATCCTAGATATCTGATGGGAACCCCCCTCTGAATCCAAGTAAAACCAAATTCAGCCCCCCAATCAAGAGTATCCTCATCGCTAATCCAAAGCCATTGGATTTGTTCCAATAAATGTGTGCACCAGCTGAAATACAAAACAAATCCAAGGCTGCCTTGAAAGAAATGAGCATCTGAGGAGTGGCATCCGCTAACTCGTAGTCTATCAGTTTCTCACTATGTCTCAGGGAAAGATTCGGTCCAAAAATTTCAGCTTGTGATCTGAGAAAAATGCTCATAGCTTCAGCCACAAAGAGAAAAAGAAAATGGCGAGAGGGCATCTCTGACATACTGATCTGGAAATATGAAATCTCTCTCCCTTGGATCCTCTGATAAGTGCCTTCTGGCTATGGGCTGATCTCTGTACAAATCCAAGCATCATAAAATCTACAACGATGAAGGCTTCCCTCTAGGAAATCCCAAATCCACTGTCATAAGCTTTCTCGAAATCCAAGATTAGAATGGCTGATTTTTGTCCACTTTGCGTAGCCCAATCCAAAGCCTCCCAAAAAGAGAAAATATTATTAAAAATGCTCCTTCCATGCAAAAATCCTGTCTGCGTGTCATGGATGAGGTCCAGAAGATAAGGCTGCAAATCATAAGCTAATTGCTTTCGCCAAAATTTTATACAAGGTGCCCAAAAGAGTGATAGGTCTCCACTGTGACACCAAATTTATAGAAACCGCTTTTGGAATGAGATGAATGAGACCCTTTGTGAGTGATCCAGGCATATTACCAAGGTCCGAAGCACCCTGTAAAGCTGAGTTAATATGATTTCCAATCTCATCCCAATGGACAATGAAGAATGCTTGGGAAAGCCCATTTGAACCCGAGCACTTGTTCTTGTGAAAAGCAAGTAAAGAAGTTTTAAATTCCATATTGGTGAAAGGTGCATCTAGCGAGATCCTCATATCCTCTTTCATCAATAATGGAATGTGCTGCCATATCTGTACCCTAGCCTCATCTTTGACCGGTGTGTCAGGATTTGGTACAAGAAGTGAGGCATAAAAATCAGTGGCTATGCGCATGAAGGCATCTGGATCAGTCCGCAAAACCCCGTCTGAGTCAATAAACTGAGTGACACTCTTTCTGCTATGTCTCGGGCTATGAGCTGCGAAAAAGTGCTTATTGACTCTACCACCCATCTGAGCCAAAAGGACTCTCATGCATGAAAGGCATACTCTGCTCTTTGATCTAGCAATGTAAGGCGATCTTGAATCCAAGCATATGTAGGCCGTTTCTGCTCTTTCCTATGAAGGGCTGCCAATTGAAGGTGAAGGTCAAGTTCATGTCTAAGTATCTCTTGCTTTCTGGTATTAGCAATGGAATGATAGAAGTCACTAATGTCAAATAGGACTGCTGCCACATGTGAAGGGGATGACATTGTACCCTGCATATGAGAAACCCAAATCTGTAAAGCTGCCTTGGTGAGGTCCTCCTCTGCATACAAGGCATCCGAAATTATGAGATTGGCAGAGCGACCTCTTCTATGAGGCTCAAATCATCACCACCACTGGAAAGTGGTCTGAAGTAGAGATCCCAGGAGCAATGTGTATAGCGAGATTTGGAGTGCCTATGCAAGTATATTCATAGCTTTCCACTCAGATGAAGTTATTTTAGTTGGACATATGTCCCAAAGTGTCACAGTTTCTACTCTCATTTCTGTAAATTTTGCATATTTTGGCCCTCTTGCAGAAGAGTTTTACATTTTGGTGCATATATATCACATCTAGGAACTACAAATCTATGTGGACATATCACAAAGCAGTGGGATGTTATGCAGCAGTTGTATCTCACTTTATGCTGCTTTATGCCTTCTTTCAGTTTTGAGCACATTTGGAGCTTCTAGTAGATTTTACAAGTGCAAATGTGTGGCATATAGTGTAAGTTAGAGTAGCAGTATTTAGTCAGAGCAGGAAAATGGATTGCTTTTGCCTGATCTTTCCTTTACAGTGTTTTATTCACCATTGCCAAACATCTTTTGTTTGGGGGTATACTTATTTTCTTGGTATAGTGTCTGGAATAGTATATAGCTTTGACCTATAAGCCTTGAATTGAACTTGGATGTCAGCATTGGGTTTTCTATTGGAGATTCAAGAGTCGAAGAAAATGAGCAGGAGAAATTGGATGAAGAAGAGGGTGGAGGGGGGGAGGAGAAAGATGAAGTGGGGGCGATGAGGGGGCAAGAGGAGCAGCCCTAACAGTTCGAATTGCCAGCAAATAAGTTCTAGAAGGACTCCCGTGCATGAAAGGCATACTCTGCTCTCTGATCAAGCAATATCTGCTAATGAGCCCTTGCTATAGCAAGGCGCTCCTGAATCCAAGCATCTGAAGGCCGTTTCTGCTCTTCCCTCTGCAAAGTTGCCAACTGCTGGCGAACACCAATCTCACGTTTGAGAATATCTCGTCTCCTGGTACAAGCAACTAAGAGATAGAAGTCGCTGGTACCAGAAAGGGCAATAGCTACATGTGATGGAGATGGTTGCCCACCCTAGACATGAGAAACTGATATCTGTAGGGTTGCCTATGTAAGGTCCTCCTCTGTGTATAAGGCATCTGGAATCTTGATGCTGGCAGACTGGCCTCTCAGGTGAGGCTCTGAGATAGCCAGTACAACAGGAAAGTGGTATGAAGTGGAAACCCCAGCAGCAATGCATACCGATCTAGTGCCCAATCATCTACATAGAATCTGTCAATGCGTGCATGAATAGGCATCTGCTGCCTCCTGTTCAACCAAGAGAACAAGAGGGATTGTGGCTGAATAAGAAAGGCATCGTCCAACGAAGTATCTCTGCCACAATAGTGAAAAAGGAAGGCATCCCAAGCTGCTCCCTCCAAAGAGTGAAGTCCTCCTTCTCTACCCCCTTTTTTGTCTGACGGTAACTCAACCATGTTAAAGTCACCTCCAATCACCCATGAATCCGCAATGGGGGCCCAGGAGAGCAAATCCTTCCACATAATGACATGTTTTCCTCTAATGTTGGAGGCATACAGGTTAAGGAAACCAACCTTATGCCCTCCAATCAAGAGAATAATCCATTGAGCTCTAGAGGGATTGTCACCATCAAGATAATAATCCTGTATTAGGAGATGACAATCTCATTGGAAATGAAGTTCAACTCATTGAGCCTGCTGCTTTAGCACATGAACTAGAAAAATTTTAGACAGACGAGAAAAAGGAACAAGACATACAGCATTCCAAGAATGTTTAGTTAAGTGGAAAGATAGACTTGAAGAGACTTCAACATGGGAAAGGGTAACCAATCTCCAGAGGAGATTTCCCAATTTTGTTTTTGAGGACATAAACCATTCTTAAGGGGAAGGGAATGTTACGCCAGCCATAATCATGGAAGCCCCACGGCTTGGTTATGGCAAGGTGGGAAGCCAAGAGGGCTTGATAGTGCAACAGTGGACATGAGAGTTTGCCTAGGAATAAATAGGCCTAGCATTAGAGAGGAGTGCCAAGAAGAGTCAAAAGACTAAGGTACTTTGGGAGGACACTTGGCATCTAGGAGGTCCACATGGCATGCACTAGGCTTAGAGGGAGATTTTTAGAGAGAGAGCTCCATCATGGAAACAACTATTTGTGTTGCATTATAAAATTGCCGCCGTACATAAAAGGCTTTGTAGATGTGAATGAGCATTTTCACCCCTTTCATCCCATGTACTTTTGGAATTTGGTTTTTACCTTCGATCTTGCCATTATTGGCAAATTTTTCTTGAGTTGCTAGCGATCTCTGTGATACACCTTCCATTCTCGTAGAGCGCTATACTGAACTTGGATCCTTTCCTTGCCTTTGTGGATTCAGTGCAGTATTTCTTCTCCGTCCTTTGTCCGAGATATGCTTGGGTTTTCTCTGGAGGTAGTTTCTTGTCTTTTTTGGCCTTTTTATGCTCCTTCCTCTCTATCTCCTTCTTGGGATTTGATATGAAGGAAAGAATTACTATTCTTCTTGCTAAAGGACAGCCAATAACTCTAGATCTTTTGGAGATAAGGATTGTTAAGTATGTGGGACCAAAAAGGAAATGGGTTGTATGATAGTTGTTGACCTTAAAGACCTGAGGAGAAAGTGTTGGTATATACACTTCAGTCATTATAAGCTGCACCCGTCACTTATGTTTGGGATTGGAGCATTATTGATACCATTTGCAAATCATAATCATAGCACTAGGGCGATGAACAAATCCCGAAAGCACTGAAAACAAGCAATAGGATACTATAGCACTTGATGGAGCTGGCCAGAATTTGTTAAGCCACACTAACTTTGTAAATGGATGCTTGCTCATTGAATTTCCATATTAGATTCGCCGCTTCTTGCATCTTGACACGTCGGCACCTCTACTAGAAGTTGTTGACATTGTTTCCTTACTTCCTTCTATCTTACTCGTTTATTAGTGCGAGGGTTCCTTCATCAATCTTGCAGCATCCATCCCACTTTCTTCCTTCATTGGCATATCTAGCGCATACATTCCTCATTAGGGTCACTAAAAATGTTAGCTACAACTCGTGTGCTACTAACATGTAGGTTTCATATATTCGAAATTGCATTCAAAATATTTGTGCTCTAGGCTCTTGTGGAAGCTACGGAAGCAGTATGTCTAGAGACTCCCTCTCTCTCTCATTTTCTTTAAACTCCAACCTTGTATGGTGGGGGTTTGCATAACTTCTTGTCCTATCTTGAGCCCTTTTAATGCTATCTTTAGCTAATTTAAGCATTTGATTCATATCCTTAAGAAAGCCTTTGGCCACTTGAACCTCCTCTTTCTCGAGTCCCACTAGGGCTCTAGGTTGAAATCCATACATCATCATGAATGGACTAAAACCCGTTAAGCTGAATGCTTGGCACTGTTATATGCAATGGTCAAGTATTGTTTCCAATTAGTTTGCCGTTTACTTACATATGCTCGAAGCATATCCTCAATGACCTGATTGACTCTTTCAATTTGACCATCACTCTGTTAATGATCCACGGTGGTCATAATTAAAGTAGTTTCTAGCCTCGTAAACATAGCCCTCCAAAAATAATTATTAAATTTGCTCTCCTGGTCACTAACAATACCGGCTGGTAGCCCAGATAAACTCCCACAAATAGCTTAGCTAATTCTCGAGTTTATCCCTCTTCTTTGATTGGAATAAAGTGAGTCATCGTGATCAACCGATCTACGATTATCTACACAAAGGTGTGCCCCCTTAGTGTTCTAGGTAATTGAACAATAAAATCCATGGAGATACTTTCCTATTTGCTAGGTGGAATCTCCAATGAATGTAGGAGACCTCCTACCTTCAAGTGTTCAACCTTGTCGACCTCGTATTTTTTTGCATTTCAATATAGACTCTTGGACGTCCTTATCTATTCCAAGCCAAAAGAATTGCCTCTTGAGAAGTGCATGCGTCTTTTGAATTCTCAAGTATACAACACTCAGGCTATCATGACACTCTAAAAGAATTGGTGCCTAATGTAATTATTATCCGAGACACGTACTCTACTCTTGTAGAGCAGGTAGCCATATTCAATAGTGTACTTTTTCCACTTGAGTCCTTTATTACCAACCTGTGGTGTATCACCATTTCCATGTGACTCCTTAGTGAAAGCCCCTCAATATGTTGGATCCCTTCTCATGATTGCTTTTCATGTTTTCGAAAAGTGAGGATCAAACTCACATTTCCTTTTAAGGACTGTAAGAAATCATTTCGGAATTAAGTAAAACTCAATTCATCAACAATTGGTATTCGGCTTAGGGAGTCTGCTACCACATTATAGCATACAGTTCCTTCTCATATGCTGAGTAATTCCATTGGGCACGGTCTAAATTTTGGTTTTCAAAAGCCACTTTCCACCCTTTTGTAAAAATACCGCCACAACAGCAAAATCATTGGCATCTAGTTCAACCACGAATGGCTGATTGGGATGCACTACCTTTAAGACAGGAGCAGATGCTGCAGCTACTTTTAAGCTATTCTTTTGAGGTTTATCCCATAAGAAGATTTATACTTTTGAACAATATCAAGAGAAAATTTATTCTTTCTAGATGTAGCAGAAATAAAATCACCCATAAAAGTAAGTTCAGAAAGGTATACCCCGCATTCTTGTTGTTGTAGAACTTAGAAGTCGTTCCAATTCCAGACGAAGGTCTGAGTTCCAAGTAGGAGATTGGAGAAGACGCATCTTGGTTGAGTGTCATGGCACGCCCTCTGTCGGACATCCAGTGGTACAAAGAATAATGGATCTGATTAGAAGAATTTTTTCTAGCTAAGCTAATGCTTGATGTTGAACAATATGCTCAACAATGTCAACAATGCCAATCCAATGAACCTTAACATTTGAAAGAGGATAGCATGTTGCATTCTGTGGAAATACTTGAGAAGAACTTGCAGAGTATTTCCATGGATTTCGAGGTTGACAATAGACCTTAAGGCTTACATGAGAGTGATGCAATTGATGACCGGCTAAGTTTGCAAACCTACCAAAGAATAGTTTAGTGATACAGTTAGCTCAGCTGTTTGTTTGGAAATTCGTTTAACTTTATTGCTTGCCTACTAAGGTAAGTCGTAATAGAGATCCCACGTTTATGGAGCATCTTTTGCAAGTAGTATGAAGTTGAGCATGAGGTTAGCTGCTCATCCAAATCTGGTGGCCAGCTGGAGTGCACATTTCAAACAATGGAAGATATTTATGTTCGTATGTTTCATTGACGTGGGAAGAAGAGTAGAATTTTCTTACAATAGTGCTAATCATTTAAGCTGGCAATTGGCTTAAAGAAAGTCAAGTTTGGAGCAGCGGCTGATTTCTTGCATTAGCAACAAGATATGTTGTATTTAGAAAGAGAACATTAAAAGTGCACAGGATATTTATGCTGATTAGCATTGCTCACCTAGAGTTCTGCTAGAAGGCCAAAAGGTGTACTAGAGAATCTTGAAGATTCGCAAGTAATAAAGAGCAGAAAAGGCCAAAAGCTTTACTGGAAAATCTTGATGGATTCACAAGGACTAAATACTAGAAAAGGGTACAAAATCTCCAAGATATTGTGGCTCATATGTGATCTCTAAAATGATCAATGTATGTGCCACGTAGACTGTCTGCTAATGGCTTATGTGTGCACCCAATATATCATGTCAGTTGACTAAGAGATTTCGACAGATCCACATTTTTACTTTTGCTTGGACTAACCATCTTAATCTTAAGGAGAGTTCCATTTACATGTTTTCTGGACAAGACTTATCCATAGTTTATGGAGAGCATTGCACACACACTGTGCCCAAACCATCAGACTGTACTCCCTTCCATATCATTCCTTAAAATTTTCATGATTTCTGACTAGTATTTGCTTTGATGAGATGAAGGCTGTTTTATCCCAAATGAAAAATGCTCTAGATAAATAAATTGAAACGCATGAACAATCCTCTCTGATGATGAGTGGGTGCAAATACAGGATTGCACTGATTAGATGTTTTGGTTCATGGATTCCTATGGATTAGAAAACTAATGATGACATATCTTTGTATCAGATATGGACAGCTAAAGGAACACGCCCTAAGGAAGCAAATTTTCTTCCACAACTTGTATCTCAGGGTCAAGCATCTCGTGCTGAATTTCCCACTCCATTTACAATATCCGGGGTTGTGAATCTGTTGTAATTGAGAATCCTCAATACAGCCAATATTTGGCAGAAATTTTGTATTATCTACACACGAACTTTCCCCATTCAGAAAGCACACATTTTTTGAGTACACGGCACTAAGAGTATGCTTGCTACTTCTGAGCTGTTCAAGCATTACAGGAATATTGTCACTTCAGGTATGTACAACCTCAGGTATGTAAGGAGATATTGAATTCAACAATAGCTTTCTCAATTATGGCCAATCATGGACCACGGACCTTGTTACTTGTTTTGTTGATAGTGAAGAATGGTAGATTCAAATTCTGATGGTTTGTTGTGGTGCCCACCTTCATGTTAAAAATTTTGGCAGCAGGTAAGTTCATTGCAATGGAAAAAAAATCATGAACAAGGCTACTAGTGAACCTTTGTAAGATCAAAGGCAATTACTCCTTCTTATGCCTATATTAAACTGTTGAGCAAAGAGCCAATTCGTTTACAAGAGTCACTGCAAAAATTAGAGCTATCTGTCTACACCCAAAATGTTGGTAAATGCCGATCACTACATAACAACAAGGAGCTAAACAGAACTATATGCATCAGGGGAATGAGAGATTTAAAACCACCTTGGGAATTCCAATAGTTACAAAATGTGAGAAAAACCTCCACTCATTTCCAGGTAACCAATGAAGAGAACTAGCATCCAAAACAAATAAATGCCTACTTCCTTAGAACGAACGGAAGTTGATCCATTCATTGCAACACGCATGATACTGTAAGCCCATGGTAGCCATAGTAGACTTGAGGAGTACACATTTATTTTCAAGCAGAGAAAACATGGAAGAACCAAAGTATCCAACCATAGTAATTTGTACCAATAGGCTGCTAATCTTTGATATGTAATTAATTCTCCTTGAGTTGAAGCCAACTGAATATTGTCTGTAACCAATTTTTTTTACACAAGACTTGCATTTGGAACTGAAAAGCATCGGGGAAATCGGGAACCCTTCTAAATGTCCTCTTTGCTTAATAAGAGGCATGCTTTGAACCTTAGTGCTACTTCAGACGTATTCCAATTGATGTCCTCTTCAACAAGGGCATGGTTTGGTGGATTGAAGTCATTTGGGTTTTCGAATTCAAGGTACTTCAACCATAATCAACATATTGTATCCTCCAAGAAGAGCTTGCAACCTTTTTAAGAGATTCAATTATGGACAGTTAAGGTGTAGCATGGATTTTAATAGCTATGGAATCCTTTTCGGCATAAAGTAGAATTCTTGACTGATTGAGGTTGTCTGGAAGATTTTAAAGACTAGGTAAGTGGAGAAGAGTTGAGTTTTTTTTTTACAATGGCCTTGATCACTTATACTTAAAACTATAGTATTGGGTCTAGTCTTACATTAGATAACAATAAGCAATCGGCCCTTATAACGAAGCCCTTATTTTGCATAGTAATTTTCAGGATGACTTGAGCAAGTAATAGGAAGTAGAAAGCATGGCATTATTGATCAAGCCAAGGTGTCATTCTCAACAAATGCTAAAGTGATGTTGTTACAAGAGCATTGTAGTCAACTGAAACATTTGCTCATGGAAACATTCATGCATTATTCTCTCTTATGTTCGCTCATTATAATTGTTTCTCATGGTCTGAAGCGAGATTACACAAAAGTCACTATAAGAACGTTGTAGTGAACCATTTTCTCATGGGGAGTACCATATTTCCTATATTGGCTCATTATAAGAATTGTTTCTCATGATGTCAAGAGATTAGTACACAAAAGTCACTACAGAACACTGTAGTGAACCAAAACCATCTGCTTGTGGGAACACTCATACATTGTTCATTCCTATATTGGTTGATTATAAGAATTGTTTCTTGTGGTGTGAAGCAATTACACAAAGATGGTTGTAGTTTTATGAATGAATTAGTTGGTCATGAATTGATCAAATTCAAGAAGAAAATCATCACCTTACGAAGGAGATATTTAAATAAATAAAGTTGCATTGTCTTGATGCTAGAACATTCTTATATTGTGTGTACCATTGTGGTTTTGCAAGCCAAAGTTGGATTTAATGTCATTTAGCTATTGCATCAAGATTGAATGAAACTACATTGCAAGCTTGGTCCTATTGTTCTATGCTCCTTGATCATTGACCACTAGTATGTGCACATTAATGAGAGAAATGGGTGTGTGGGGTAGCATTTCACAAAAGGGTCAAGCCAAGTAATGAAGAAGTTAGTTTTCATCCATTCTTTATTCTACATGCTCATCATCATACTCTCATCACATTGATTTAATTGGATTTAATAAGGTGCCCCTAAAAAATTTAGTGCCTAGCAAGCGTAGGCTCAATGGCATTGCTACAATAGATGTTCATTAGCCACTCACGATTGTTGAGAATGAGGCTATTTTGTGATAGACACTCCTCATTCCTCTTTGGCAATTACTTGCATTTCACTTGTTCCTTCCACCTTGAATCTTGTCTTGTTTGTGCTCCATGCATTGCAAGGTGTTTACTTGTGGGTCTATAGGCTTCTTAAAGGTGGTTGTGAAAGTTATTTACGCTTTTGGTTTGAAATTAAGATCGCTATCTTTGTTGGGCCTTTTGCAACAAATATGCACAACCGGAGATGCCTCCTCTTAAGCCTTTCCACCACCTTCAAAATGGGTTGGAATTTTCTTTGCAGATTGTTGCAACCTTGACATGAAGCTAGTTCAACTCCACTCCATTGCCTAGTTTCCATATATCTAAACACCACTTTAATTATACACTCCCCTCATCAATAGACATGATATTGGTCAACAATATCCTTTTGTTAGAAGTCTTGCCATCAATGATATGCAAAAATGTTGTGACAAGCAAATACTTGCCTTATGGAGCATCCTCCCTCCACAAGTGTGTTGCAAAGATTGAGACAATCTGGAGGGAGAATGGTAGAGCAAGGGGAGGAGTGGGGGTGGAGGCAATTGTTTTCTGGTGCTTCTGGTGGAAATGGTGGATATTATGCTCTTTGACCTAGTGTGCCTCTTGTGTGCGTCATTGATGGAGTTTGATCCACAATCTTGATCATTTAAAGAGGTATGTGCAAAGCAACTTGAATTCAAATTGTGGATATTTAGAAGTTGTTAACCTTAAGGAATAGCATGGAGTTGTAGCTAGTACAAGATTTGAAAGGACCTTCTAGATTCTAGCTTTGTGTTGTTTGTCAAAGTTGTGAAGGTATGTTCTAGACTAAGGGACCATGAACATAGAGAAATCTAGCAAAGTCTATGTTTTAAAGACATTGATGGTCCATACCTCTACACTTGTATTTATATCCTTCTTAAAGACATGATGGCAGGAAAAAATCTCATAGCAATTAATTTTGAGACAGATTATTTATGTTATGTTTCATAGCCTCCCCATTCGTCACTTGTATGATATACTTCTTTCTTTCACTTCCCAATTCAAATCTTATCATGAGTGATTTGCTAAAGGTTGGTTGAACTTGTGAATGAACTCAAACAATGAACATAATATGATAATAAATATGAGTTTACAATACCATTGTGGTTTGGGAAACAAAATAATATTTGAATGCTAATTGAATAAATAATACATGTCGATTTATTTCTTTTTCAATATCGTTAATTATTTAGAAAGATGCTTTATAATTCATAATCTTTTTTGAATATTTCTTGATTTTCATTTGAACTTTGAATTTGGCAATCAAAATCATATTTGAATGCTCTTTGAATGTTTTTTAAATGAAAAATGAATATCCATCTACTTATTTTGAATATGATTAAGTATTTAAATATCGTGAATGTAATAATTAGTATGGATTATCGAAACATACATTCTCTGAAACATAGCATAAAAAACATTGAGCACTAATTAAGTCTACATACAAATCATGAAATAGTCAATTTTAAAACTATGCACTTAAAATATTCTATGAGAAGATTTGCCTCTACTAGCAAGGTTGATAAATGCTTATAGCAAC
Organism: Dipteris shenzhenensis; assembly: GCF_047967505.1. Taxonomy (NCBI): domain Eukaryota; kingdom Viridiplantae; phylum Streptophyta; class Polypodiopsida; order Gleicheniales; family Dipteridaceae; genus Dipteris; species Dipteris shenzhenensis. The sequence goes on from NC_141605.1 coordinate 11,795,307, forward strand.
ATTGATTGACATTTATATCAGTGTCATTTCTTGCCAAAATACCAATATTGCAATAAGTATTAAAAAAATATTTAATGCTACAACTTGGTGCTTGATTTTCTAATATACATATATACATTATAGTGTATCGAGTAGTGAACCGTCAAGTGCCACTTTTCAAGTTCCAAATTTGATTGCCCATGCAAACAAAGTAAAGTAATTATGCTCATAGCCAAATTCAACATATATTATTCTAAGGGTTCTTTTGCACTGCCAGCATAAGGGCTCTCTAGTGGAAAAGAAAGTGCCTAATATGTGGACATATGCCACAAAATTTCCATATATGGAGAAGATCCTAGAAATAAATGAACCGATCACGTATACATAGGTTACAGAAGATTTATAATGGCACTAAGTAATACAATGCCATTATGGTCAATGAAATGTGGACACTAGTTGAATTTCTTGCACATAAGGATAGCATTGGACGCAAGTGGGTTACATGGTCAAACATACAATACAAAGCAAGGTAGGTAGCAAAATGCTATGCAGAAGAGTACACGATAAATTATGGTGACACGTATGATCCAATGGCAAAGATGACAACAAATTAGAATGGTGATGGCCCTATATACACATTGCAATATGCCCATTATTAAATGACACAAAGATTGATTTTCTAAATGGGTACGGAGATGAAAAGTTGTATATGAATTTCTATGGATCAAACCAAAGGCTATCTTATTCTTGGAAAGAAACATTTAAAGAGAAATTGCTAAAGTCATGTTATAGCTTAAAGCAAGCCCCATACTATGTTCTACATTAATATGGTTTTGAAACTTCTTCATTAGATCCATCACTATATGTGCTCAAAGCAACACATGACATAGTATTATTATCATGAGTAATATGTTTTTGAAACTTCTTCGTTAAATCCATCATAATATATGCTCAAAGAAATACATAGTAGTATGAAGTCCTAGACAATGTTCTACATTAATATGGTCTTAAAACCTCTTCATTGGATCCATCACTATATATGCTCAAAGAAAGGCATAGTACTATTATAGACATAGTATTACTATCATCAGTCTTTGTGTTGATAATATTTTCATCATTGACATTGGGAATAATTACTTTTACAAATGTTTGAGCCAAATTTGCATCAAAGTTTTCCATAAAAGACATTGGACAGCTTCATTACTACCACGACATTGTAATTTGGAGATAAATTAGACAAAAGTATGCTAGGAAGGTCCTACAATAGTTTTAGATGAATGATAAAAAGCTTATCATGTGACACACTAGGATCTCAAAGTATGCTCACATATCTATTTAAAAAAGATGGGATACAATCTTATATACGTATAACCCTATTTAAGAATCCTACTATGGTGTTCAAGCCATCCTTTACATTGTGTGACACCATTTTATGTACACAGATGCACACATTGCCCTTAGTGCACATATTGCAATTTACATTCTCAACATTCTATCAAGTTTCACCTCATAAAATGAGGTTGGATAGAAAAAGTACAAGTCTAATGGACGTTCTATGAGCATGGCTACAAAAAAGTGGAGCACATAGTGTAAGATCTGTGGAGCTGCAACTTATACTCTCTTATGTTGCAAGAGGTTTTACTGGAGTTTAAATCAATCTCTAAAATATGACTTGCCAAAGATAAATCACTAGGTATATAGTGGGGTACTTAAATCAAAGAGTATCTTTTATTAAATGCATCTCTATGTGCTTGTTCATCAAATGCATCTCGATCTTTTATTAAACGAATCTATATATGATTTTAAATGCATGAAAGCTCTCATCCCTTACCAAATGGATACTACTCATGCTAGCATAATAGATGGGTGTGAATCCCTAAGTGCAAATCAAAATCTAAAGTACTCTTTGAAACCAATTCGCTTCACAAGTTGTATTTATCATTGCTATATACTTATTGAAGACAATGCAATAATAGGCTACTTAATTCTTTCCAAGAAAATAAGAAAGAAAATAAATCCATGCTTAGACCTCGAATCATTAAACCTTTCATCCCAATCTTGCGCACAAAGTAAAAATTTTACTTTCAAAATGGGTTATAAATATAGTTCATGTTATACTTCAATAGAAATGATGTTTTAAAAGGAGGATGAGTAAATATAGTTCATGTTATAATTCAATAGAAATGATGTTTTAAAAGGAGGATGAGTAAATTTAGAATTATACATCATTTTCCCAAAATGGTATTTATTGTCAACCTTTGTAGTGTTAAATATAGTCCACTCCTCACACAAAAACATGATTTAAAGTGTAGCAATTTCAAAACAATCTGGATGGTTCCACTATCATGTCTCATTAAGAGAATCAAACGATTTTGAATTAAAGACACATTAAACATAAGAAAATGATGCAATCAAAATAGTACTAATGAAGATTTGTTTCAAAACAATATGCAAGGAACCATGTGTATGTAGGTGAGCTTTTCTTACTTGAGGGATGGCTTATAGCAAGCATTTATGACAGAGAATATTGTTAATAGTCAATGGTCTTTCACAAGGGACATGTTTCTAATGGCATGAATGGTATTTCTTGCTATCCATTAGTGTCATAAGGATAGTGCTTTGGATAACTTATTGATAATGAGCTTATGTGTTGATCGAAAGGGTACTAGTTGTATGCAAATAAAAATATTTTCCTTATTTTTAGGTCTTGATAGTGACCAAGATTATGCTATTTTAGCACATGCTACCTTAATGATAAAAATACTATAATGGAGTCCATAATAGGTATTTGACTAATTTTATAGTTACTGGATGGTGTTGAACTTCCAAATTTTAGATGATTTTTTTTTCCCATAAGAGAAATAATATTGGATGGATAAGGTTTTGATGTTTGACTAGCATTAGAGTACTTACAAGACTAGTGTGGTGAGGCTTGCAAGCTAATGGAATTAAAAGACAAATTATAAATTTGCACATTTACATGCTCAATATGGTCTTAAAAAGGATAAAAAATTATGCATACCAAGGAGTTCCCTAAGCGATATGCAAGTTAGCACATAAATTCAATAGAAGGGGTTTTATTTTATGTGGAGTTATAAGGGGTACTTAAAGCCCCTTCTATTGAACGCATGTGATTTAGGGGGTTTTACATAGTGAAAGCCCTGGGGATGCATACTATATGCTACTTAACATGTAAAATGTGAAGACTACTTTTTGATTGGCCAGGAGATTATTTTGTCAACAACTTTCAAAGATGGCATGAGACTTTAAAATCCATTTATTGGTTGGTTGGTGATTATTAACATCAGATTTCTTGGTTACATGTGTCTTTGTTATACTCTATTCAATATGTTTCCTTAAATGTAAGAAACTCATAATTCGAGTTGTACATTTCTCGAGCTCTTAACATCCTCTAAAACTCCGTCTTGACCATTAGGATTTAAGGCTAGAGCTATTAATATGCTAGTAGCCTTCTTATGGGAGAGCAATCATGTATGTGGTATATGTAGTGTCAATGAACATATGATATTATGTGTAGTTAATTTGTGGCACCTTTTACAATCTCAAACACTCTTCATAGTCAAAGCTTATACACTTTTGAAGGATCTTACAACTCGCTTATAGGTCTTAATACCATGCTAAAACACCAAGAACCACATGTGCACTAAATTTATTAAAATTATAAGATCTTAAAATTTGTATTAAATGTGGGTATAACATGGATTATCAACCCTTAATGAATGTTATCCCACTAACAGTTAAGCATATCACGCTCCTAGCATAAAGAACATAGATTTATACATGCTTGTACACATGTTGTAGTTACTGAATTTGTTAAATTGGCATAAAATTTATCAACCTAGCAACATTGGATTGGTCCATAAGAGCAACCTTTCAAGCTTTGTACAAATGGGCAATGAAGAACCTCTTTCAACAATATCTTGCAAACATAAGCAAAGAACATTGGAAGGGGCGTTTAGAAATCTAATTGTTTAAAAGTTGTGAGAATTGGCCAATTAAAAATAAGAGAAGGACTGCAACATGGATGCTTCTTGGTGGTCGGTGGCACCTATCCAATCCATGTCAATGGATTGCCTAATCTTATCCAAGCGTCCATAAAATTTAAGACATGGGAGTGTAATTTGTTTAATATAGACTATAAGATAACATTCTTAAGTTATTGGATAAAGAGTCTTATCCCCTAAGAGTGTGGATATTGGTATAATAATTTAGTGCTATAATGAAGATTCTAATGTGTGCTTATAGCTTTTGTGCATAATGAGATTATCTTGGAGCACTCTAACCAAGCTCAATGATATTAAGTGAACCCAAGAGAATGACTCTTTTGTGTTTACTTCTTAAACCTTTGAAATTTGGATAGGCAATTTGTATAATACATAGATTATGACGTGCATTTAGTAAAAACAAGGCTTTTGTTTCTTTATGGCTAGCTCTTATCCTTTGAAGGTTGAGGTTTGGATACATGTATATGGAGCGTGAATTCCGTTGTGAGTTTACGTGGGCAGCACTCTCAAAGACCACAGCCACAAGGCTCCAAAGACCACAGCCACAAGGCTCCCTTATGATTGCGAGTGCGACACCAAGTTTGGAGATATGGCGATCACATCCACCTTTCTGAGCCCACAAAAACTGCCTGCCGCCTCCCCTTCGATACACCACGACGAGGTTTGACGGATATCCCTATGTTGTGCTTGTTTGCATGCACCAGCTGAAATAAACCAGATACAATGTTTGTATAAATCCACCCGCTCGTTCTTTCACAGGCTCTAGCCTTTTCGTCCTCTACACCGATATCCTGCGAGGAAAACAGCCTCAGAGCTAGGTTCTCATATGGCCGACGTAGTGACAAGTTTCCCGGACGGAAAGCTTTTGCAGCTGGATGAGGAGGTGAGATCTGTGAAGGAGCTTCTAGCCGAAGTAAGCTACCATCAGCAAAAGATGGAGCAGCACATCATCGAGCAGCTCAGCACCATGAAGCAACAGCTGGACACTGCGCTTGTGGAGAAAGACGCTGCAGCGGCTATGGACGGGAAGGCGGGAGGTCGTGAATTCCAGGTTCCACTGCATTACCCAAGATACAAAAGAGAAGATTACGAGTTGATGCCGGAGGAAGTATTGGATCGGTTGCTTGAAGAGTATGGATTGCCGACGGCCAATCAAAGCCTCGACAGCAAGAGGAAGACAGCCATAGGAACCTTTGTGTGGGATGCAAACAACAGGGAAGGCGGCAGCAAGGATATTGCTGAGGATGACCGGCAACCTTTACTAAGGAAACTGAGCAACATGTGCAAACAGTTGATACTAGGCGATCATGTATCTTCCAAGGAGGAAGTAGTGTAGGCCCAAGAGACTTGAATTGCTCTCCTCGACGTTAGATTTCCATGGACGGTGCTTCACAAAGAAGTTATGTAAATGCATGTGTCTCTCTCAGGTTTGGTTGATTTCAAGGTCAAAGAGATTTCTCGCCCACTTCTCTCTCTCTCTCTCTCTCTCTCTCACACACACACACACACACACACACACACACACACACACACACAATTCCAAAAGTTTCGTTCTTCTTTTAAAACCTTTTGGCCTGCCCCTCCAAGGGGTAGATGTTTTCGTAAGGGTTTTGGAGGGACGGAAGTTTCTTCGATTTATCTCCTTGGGCGAGTTTTATGCTGAGATGTATTTGGTGTTCAAGGAGGTCTTGCAAGTTCTAGATTAGGTGGATTTTGAGGCATAAACATCTTTGTTGTCTTGTTTAAGGCTACAATGTAGTTAGGGGCTTAGCACATGGACTGGTGGCTATTTCCATCTTAGCTTCTTTCTAATCGAGCTTGGAACTGAGTGGTTTTAGCCACCACTTCTCCCATCATGGACTCTAGGCTCCATACTACTTGGTAGTCTTTGGGAATCGGCTTCTAGGCTTGCAAGTCTTTGGCACTTTGACTCTTCTATCCATTTCTTCTAGGTACGTTGATCCCTCAGTCGATATCCAAGCTTCTCGATACATCGATTCTTCTATACATTTCTTGTTGCTTCTCTTTCTTTGTTTTTCATTCTTGCCACATTTAGGCCTATTGGCATTGTTGAAATATGTCACTCTAAACTGATTAGCTCTCAGAAGGAAATGGGGTCTCGGTGCCATGTCTATCCACAATTCTACCATATAGATTGAAAACTCAAATTCTCATGACAAGGAATCAAAACGATGCAGCTGAGACAAGGGTGCCATTGAGAAGGGCAAATGAGAAGGGCACATGAAGGTCTTTGCTTGACCATTTGGGAGGTAGGTCAATCTGGTACCATTGATGTGCTTAACACTTACCATTACGATGAGACTGATGTGCTTAACCCTTAACACTTACCCTACGACGAGATTGAAGTTTAGATGTGAATCTATGGTGCAAATATTCTAAAGGCCTCCAGCTCGAGTATGGCGTTCTTCCCTGCACCCATTACCTGTGTTTAGAATGGAGGCATATACAAATTGAAATTCTTCTATGTCTAGGTGTTCCTCCACCTATGTTGCCCGCAACATAGTAGACTATAAGAATATCCAAGCTGACATCCGAAGTCTTCAATTGTGATTTTAATAGGAATCGAAGCAACTCATCTTTGCTTATTAATCCATCCTAGTTTTCACTAACAAGACTAAAAGTAAATGCTCAAGTAGTTGCCCCATGAGTATTGTAGGACATCTGTGGAGAATTGGACGAATTAAGAAGGTTAATGTGATGAATTAGCAAGAGCATAAATAAAGAAGAGGCAAATGTAGGGGGTAGATTGAAAGCCGAAGATGGTATAGTACCAGAAGGATTGATAAGGGGGTTTGCAAAGGTCAGATAAGAGACATTCCCAAAGGAAAGGGAGAGAGAAGCAAGAAAAGAATTGTGGTTGAGCTAGATATAGTCTCATAGGGCATACGAACCTCAGAGACCCAGTTACCCTAAAAACAACCTTGAAGTGAGGAGAGGTGAGAAGTGGGGCTAGGTTTGTTGGCCAGCATTTTAGATGCCTTGCTGTATGAACCTTTTCATATAGTAGGAAGTATGCCTGTATGTATACTCAAAAGACACGCTAGAGTGAATCACTTATTTACTATTTCAAGCCAAAATAGTAGGTTTCTAGCTTATTAGCCCCTTAGATGCATGGACCACGGTGTTCAATGTTCAGGTCAAGAACAAGTTGTGGCAACCATGAGCCTTTGGAGGTGGCCACAAGTGGCTATGGCATCTAAAATGATTCCACTATTTCAAGCAAGGCATGGGGTTCTACTTTGTATTTCAATTATGCTCTTGCTCTCTGCACTACATTGGTTGCTCCTCTAAGTGAGCCTTGCAAAGGAGGCTCTAGAATATTGGCACCAACTTTTACAAGCAAAAGCCCTCCCTTTCCTTCTTATTGTTTTTGTATCCAGTCTATGCACCTGTGGACACCTATGAGATGAAACAGTAGCTAATATAATACAACGAAGCAAAACATTGTTTGGTGTGCTTAGGTGCCATTGCTATTGCATTATGTTGTGGAGTCTGTTGTTGGAACAGAGGCTCAAGTACATTATCAATACTTTGTGGGGCCAAGTCATGGATTGGGTCTTAAGCTTGTTTCTCAGCCTCAAATTGAGCTTGCTTCTTAGCCTCAAATTGAGCTTGTTCCTTTTTTACCCATTGTTGAAGTGCCTGAAAACAAGCCTTCTCTACCTCTGCATTTGGGTATGGAGCTTCTTTTATTTGAGGCTCAGGAGTTGATGTGGATGAGCTCAACTACTCATTGCTTGTTGGCAGAGGCGGAGGCACTTGTGCTTTCTTTTTCAGGTTGTGATATTACACTTGCCAAACCCAAACTTTGATGGTCCACCCCAATGATGCCAATTGGGACTTCAGGCTTAACCTCTGTTTGATGTGGGACTTTATTTTTCATGGGACAATCCATACAAGCATGTCCTATCCCACAATCTTTGCAAAGTGGTTGGAAAGTAGTTGGGCTACCATGATGAGGGCACTCTGCTATCCGATGATTTTCACAACTGTAGCACTTGATTGGTGCTTGATATGTGTTGGGACATACTTGATTTGCATAAACTGGTATTAGACCCTCTGCACCTTCTACATAGTACACTCGGTACTTTCCTCGGCTTGTAGTTGATGTATTGGAACTGTTTGAGGAGCTGGACTTGGTGCTCTTGGATATGGTCATGGATTCGGATTCGTGAGTAGTTGTGGGACTTGTGTCCAAACAGGAACAAGATTTAGTCTCGGAGCTAGGGGCACTTGTGCAAGTGCCGGTTGCCTGTACACTGGCATGGGTGTCACTTGGTATTGTTGAGGTCGAGGCGGGTTGTTGCGCATGTTGAAGATGCAGCTATTTTCATCATGGCTACCGATGATGCAGATATGGCACCACAACCTTGGTGGTGCATTTGCTTGTGCAGTGATCCTGGCTCTTAGGACCAGGCACTCATTTGTTGTATGATTGGCCATGCAGTGTGGACACCAGTCATTTTCTTGCCGTGGATATGTCTGAGTTGGCGGGCTGAGACAAGTGAAGTCTTTGTTCCATGGCCTACATCATGTCTTCTTTCAGCTTCATGGTCATGGCCTCTAGGTGATCTTTATTTGATGTTTCGACAATGGACTTTGATTTGCTCTTTTTCGAGTGCTTATCTCATGCACTAGATCTGCCATCATCACTACTAGTGTTAGAGTCGGTCATGCCATCCTCGATGTCAATGGTTGCCACATGAGCAGCACTGAACGTTTCATAGCTGCTAATCTTTTTCATATCCTTTCGAATTTTATTTCTTAGTCTTATAATGAACCAGGCCGTGAGGTACTTTGCATCGAGGCGTGGGCCACATTTGGTGATTAATCTTTTCATCTTGCCCAAGTACATGCGTACATCTTCTCGATGGCCTTGTTCGATCTTGCTTAGTTGGAGAGCGGGATTATCTTGTAGCCTCTTCGTTTGAAAGCATCTTTTGAATTCTGTTTGAAGCAGGTCCCATGTGGCTCGCTCTTCCACTAGAAGGTCTAGGTACCATTCAGATGCTTCATCATAAGGCCATGGGAAACCAAGCCATCTTGGTTTCATGGGATTGATCTCCACCTGCTCGAGATACAGCATCAAAATACTGGAGAAATCGGGTTGGATCTCCCCTACCATTACATTTGGGAAGTTCCAGTTTTCCCAAGGGCACCTGCGTTGAGTGTTATTATTTCTTCGATTAAAGAAATTGTCAGCCTCTGCATTGGGGTCGATATCCCCATCATTGTTCGCGACGGCATCCACCCATGTTGTGGCATGGAGGAGTTAAAGGGAGTGATTGACTCTCAGGGGGGGATTCGAGGGAGAGGATTGTCGGGGGCGATGGTTGCAATGGATTTGTATGTGGATTTGGTGAGCGTTGGAGTCACAGGCGTTGGCCGGAACATAGCTGCATGCAGATTGGGCAAGATTTGCAAAGGGTGTCTCTGCCGCAAGTGCGAGTGTTGAAGTAGTTTTGTTGGGAGGGTTAGAGTGGTGTTAGTTTGTGTAGCAGCCATCATGGTAATAATGTGCCTAAGATTGTCCTATGTGTGTAGGGAAATGTTCTGGTGCAGATGGATCATCAATCAGAGGTCATGGCGTAAAGATACGAATGAATTTGTGCAAAACGAGGCCCACATGAGGGCACATATGAGTGAGTGCTAGGGATGCCAAAAGGTGTGCAATGGGCTGGAAAAATGCCCCATAGCATGATGTTTCTGTGTGTGAAATTTTGGTTTAAACAGGGTCCAGTTTGGGTCCCAAATGGATGAGTTACGAGGGGTTAAAGAAGGGGAAAAATGGACCTTTTTCATGGGGGTTTGGGGGGGGGCCTTGGTCTTAAGGTTTGGTGTGAATGGACTTTAGGTCCAACTGAGGGGTTTGAACCAAGTTAATTACAGTTAGTCTAACTAGCCTATTACATTAATTGCCCAATTACTATAACTGGACAGTAATTGTAAGTGACCTAATTGAACCTAAACTAACTGTGGATCTAGCTAACTACAGCTAGTTGAACTAATCGACCTAACAAGTTTCACTTAATCTAACAACAGCTAACCTATCCTAACAACAGCTAGGTTAGACTTAACCTAACCTATATTTATGTCTAACTAACAGTGGTTAGTATACTAACCTGATTAGAGTTAATGCAAACCTAACCACTAGCAACACTAACCTAACCTAAGCTACTAACCTAACTTGTCCTACTAACTTAACCTAGGTTAATCTAACGGGTAGGTTAGGCTTATCTATATATATATATTAGAACTCAAGGGGGGGGTCGCACGGCGACGGGAGTCTGTGAGGGGGGGGTTTGCGAACGGGGGGGGGGGGGGGGGGAGAGGGTCAAGGGGGTGGTGGAGAGGGAGAGGGGCTAGTGAAGGGAGGGGGACGGGTAGAGGGGGAAGGGGGTGAGGGCGGGCGGGCGGAGGGGGAATGGGGTGAGGGCACAGGGGGGTGGATGGTGAAGGGCACGGGCGGGCATAGGAAGGAGGTGGCAGGGGTGCCTCGGCGCGAGGAGGAGGTGGCGGGCGAGTGTCGCCACTGGTGGCTCTATTGCTGCGCCACCCTGGGCAGTCATTGCACGTGAGTGACGCCTACCGACGAGCGCCGCTTCCCATAGCAGCAAGGGCTAAGGCCCTTTCTTATTAGGTTAGGATGGTTTAGTTACTGGAGCGGCCGATGAGGGGGGAGAGAGAGAGAGAGAGAGAGAGAGAGAGAGAGAGAGAAGAGGGAGGGGGAGGGAAAGAGAGAGAGAGAGGGGGGAAGAGAGAGAGAGAGAGAGAGAGAGAGAGAAGAGGGAGGGGGAGGGAAAGAGAGAGAGAGAGAGAGAGAGAGAGGGGGGGGGGTGGAGATGGGGGGGGTGGGGGTGGAGATGGGAGGGGGGGGGGGGGGGGGAGAATGGAGGGAGGGGGGGGGGAAGGGTTGGTGGAGATGGAAGGGGGTGGGGGAGTGGTGGAGGGGGTGGTGGAGAGTGAGGCGGGGGAAAGGTGGGGGTGGAGATGGGAGGGGGGGGTGTTGGAAATGGAGGAGGGGGGAGGGAATGTTGAAGAACTGAAAGGAAAGCATGAAGCTAAACACGAAATGAGAATGCTTGCTTGCTTATGGAATGAAGAAAGGTGAGGTCCATATGTAGGCACCTCTTACATGAGCCACCAAGCTCCACAATCATCTCCTAGATCCTCTCAATCATCCTATGTGGCATCTACCACCACCTAACAGTGCTTATGGGCACCTAACTGTGCCTCTAGCACACACACATAGAAACCAAGGTGTGCCTGGGGCATACACCTTGAGATATCCCATCATACCCCCCCTCAAGGGAATGCCTCAGGCTATGTCAAGAATACATCTAGTCTCATAGTTTCTCATGCCATCTCATGGTGGTCAAGGATAAATCTATGGCTAGGTTCTCATGCTAGCAAGGGGTTCCCAAGGGTTTGAAGTAAACAAAAGGGATACATAAGACTTTCCAATGGTTATCTCCCCTGCATGTACATGCACACAATGTCTGCAGGAGGTACCATGGAGCAAAACACATACACATGGCCTACATCATATGGTGACCAGAGGTGTTTACAAAACACACAAAAGTTTATTTCATTCATTTTGGAGGACTATCCAGGCTGAGTACCTTGACTTAACATAAAAAGAGAGATCTGCAGAATATATGGAGATGGTTCAAAAAGCATAATCTTCATAGGATGACTCATCTAGTAGAGGCACATCAACTGAAAGTATATTGGCAGTTTCTGGCTTTGTAGTTGCTTCCTTTTTGGCCTTACAATACTTTTCATGGTGATTGTTTTTGCCACAATGTTTGCAAGGATTGATCTTGAAGTAATCTTTTGAGAGTTGATTAGTCTTCCCACAATGTTTGCAAGGTGAAAACGTGCCCTTTTGAGTTTTTATGGCATAGGCTGTGTCATTGCCTCTCTGGAGTTCCATGTGCCATTCTTCTTCTTGAAGAGCAGTAATAAGAACAAGTGTAGGATTAGGAAGATTTTTCAAAGTGGTAACAACATGATCATAATCTTCAGGCATACTTTTGAGCAACACTACCATTACATCATCTGTAGTGATTGGAGAGTTGATAGAAGCAAGTTGAGTCATGATACTCCGCATATGATTGACATGGGAAGCCAAAGGAGTGCCACTAGCCATCTTCAATTCAAAGAAAGAAATCTTAAGTGACAATTTTGAGATGTGAGAGCTAGCACCAAAAATAATATCAAGCTTCTGCCAAGCTTCAGAAGGAGACTCCAAATCAAAAATGTGATGAATATAGTCATCTCCTAAGCCAAGAGCAATGATGCCATAGGCTTTGTCCTCTCTAGTAGGATCTCGTGCCAAGCATGTAGGAGCTGAGGATTCTCCAGCATTAGAGGCTGTTGAAGAAGTTGAAGCAGGTTTGACAAGCCCCCAGAGGTTTTCCCTCATCAATGCAAACTTAACCTTCATCTGCCATGTGTGAAAGCCTTTACCATTGAACTTATCCATATTCAAGAAGGTAGCCATGAGAGGGTCTAACCCGAATTGGGCAATGTCTACTCTCTTACAAGGCTAGAAAGAGTTGAAGAGCTTCAAAGTACAAGCATTTAGAGTAGCAAAGACTTGTAACCAAATTCCATACTACAAATCATAATGGAAATGATGCTTCAACTTGCATGCTTCATAGAGTTGGCTAAATGAAAGTATTCCAAGCAAATCCAAGTATAGCAATATAAAGGAAACTTGTAGCCACAGTTGTATTGATGCTATTCAACACTTTAAAACATCATAAATGCTAAAGTAACATCTAATGTAGCATCAAACTCACAACATTGTCAAAACTATCCAAAACAGAGGCTTGAACTTGGAGGGCTTGTATCTCACTCTTCAAAGCAAAGAAAAGAGGGCTTTCTAGGTAGAAACAAAGCTGGTATACCAGAGAAGAGCAAGTGAGGAGGAGAAGCGAAATGCCACATCACGTCGCCATAGTCAGTAGCTTGAAAGTCGACTGGTTTTTTTGCTGTTTCTCCCTCCCTGGTGGACCATTTCCCTTCAAATCTAGACAAGGGCTAGCTCATGTTGTTGTGCAAGCTTGGCTTAGAGGAATTTTGGAATGGCTGCCCCAGCAAGTCGCATTACAAGAAAAGGCATTAGGAGGAAGATGACTGTTGCACGGTTTCATGGGCAGCATTCTCTAATTCCTCTGACGTGGAAGTTTGCCCATACATGAGGAGTCTATAGCTCAAAGGACTTGGAGAATGGCAAAAAGACAAGGGAGAACAAGCTCTCACAAGTTTGGGGAAGAAATGGTGAAGATGAAGAAGATGCAGAGGAAGAAGATGATGACATGGCATAAATGGGCTCAAGGAGGATCATAGTGCTCTGATACCATGTTGAAGAACTGAAAGGAAAGCATGAAGCTGAACACGAAATGAGAATGCTTGCTTGCTTATGGAATGAAGAAAGGTGAGGTCCATATGTAGGCACCTCTTACATGAGCCACCAAGCTCCACAATCATCTCCTCAATCATCTCCTCAATCATCTCCTCAATCAGCTCCTAGATTCTCTCAATCATCCTATGTGGCATCTACCACCACCTAACAGTGCTTATGGGCACTAATTGTGCCTTTAGCACACACACATAGAAACCAAGGTGTGCCTGGGGCATACACCTTGAGATATCCCATCAGGGAAAGGGTACTAGTGGAGGGGGGGAGGTGGAGATGGAGGAGGGGGGAAAAGGGGGTGGTAGTGGAGGGGGAGATGGAGGAGGGGGGTTGGTGGTGGAGATGGAGGGGGGTGGAGGGGAAGATGGAGGAGGGGGTGGTGGTGGAGGGGGGTGGTGGTGGAGGGGGGTGGAGGAGATGGAAGGGGGGGTGGAGGGTGGAGTGGGGGTAAAGGAGATGGAAGGGGGGGAGAAGGGGTGGTGGAGATGGTGGGGAGGGTAGAGGGGGAGATGAAGGAGGGGGAGGGGGAAAAAAGAAAAAAGAAAAAAAACTTAACGGATGGAAAACTTTGACGGAAAATGGAAAGCTTTGATGGAAATCCAAAGGGAGGAAGAGATGGTCACCTAAACGTTCTCCAAGTCTTTCTCGATGTAACGGGATTATTGAGGACCAATGGATAGCGGGTGGATGGCTAGGTTATCACTACAAGATGGGCTTGAAGTAACTTACCATGTGAGGATGGAGAGGGAAGAGTGTCTTGCATAGGGCGCAGAATGGGAAAGAGGATGGAGGCAAGATGTGAAAGAAAAAGTATGAGAGGGATGGGTGCTCTTTTATAGGGAAGGAGGGGGAGTTGTGGATTTAGTCAAACACATGTGCACCTTTGAATTTGTCCAAGTTTGATTAGGGAGGTGGTTTTAATTTTTCTTTTGGGTTATGGCATTTAGAACCTTTAGTCATCGATTGCCCATAACTTTTGGTGGTTTTGTCAGAATGTGCCTCCGTAAAAAGGAGAAATGTTCAAAATTTTAAGCTCTACACTTTGACAACCATCACACGGTTTGATTTATTTCTTTTTCAAGCTCTACACTTTGACAACCATCACATGGTCTGATTTATTTCTTAAGGTGTTGTTTTTCTAGAAAACATGCATTTTCCTAAACCGGTAACAAAGAGTTTTAGCTAGGATTTTTTTTTAAAAAAAACTTGAGTTGGAAAATTTTAGCTCTCCTAGCTCTTGAGTGATATGTTTATGAAAGTTTGAAGTAGTTTGTTTTTTTTTACACATACATGTGTATGTTTACTCTTTACTTGAGACGCTAGTGTCCCTAGCAGCGGTGCCAAATGTTGGCTCTTTCCCATGGCTTCCATGGGAAGAGTAGGGTATTCTTAGTATGTAGGGATCCGAGGCTTTTTGTCACCTACAGATATATCGGGGTTGTCATTGTAGTATACGTGTAGGTTAGGACCTCAAGTTGTATTTTAGTGAGAGACATAGGCTTAAGTGTGGTAAGCAAACATAGTACATGCATGTGTAAAAGGAACATGTATCACCATGATTGAGGTAATGAAGTCTTTCGTCTTCATTAGGGGTTGCAGGGTTCAGGAGGAGTTTAAGGGTTAGGAGGAGGTTCTAGGATTTAGAAGAGGTTCCAGGGTTAGAAGGAGTTCTAAGGTTTTTTAGGAGGTCCAAGGTTTAGAAGGAGGCTCCAAGGTTTAGAGAGAGGTTCTAGAGTTTAGAAGAAGGTTCCAAAGTTTAGAAGAGGTTCCAAGGTTTAGAATAAAGTACATGGTGGAGAACTCATCTCCCTTGTAGATCATGGAGATTAAGGGTTGAGAAACTAAGGGTTTAGGGGGAGCATAGGAGTGGGAGAGGAAGAAGGTGTAAGAGCATGGGGGAAAGAAGAGAGAGGAGGGAGGAGGAGGAGGAGAAGAAGGGAGGAGGAGAGAGGAGGAGGAGGAGGGGGAAGGAGAAGGAGGAAGAGGCAGGAGGAGGAGGAGGAGGGAGGAGGAGGAGGAAGAGGGAGGAGGAGAAGGGAGGAGGAGGGAGGAGGAGAGGGAGAGGATGGGTTGCAAGGTTGGAAGAGAGGGGAGGAGGAGTTGCAAGGTTAGGACATGCTTTTGGATGTGGAGTGCAAGGAAGCATGGACACTTGAGACAATTGCTTGGAATACCAAAGTAGAACTCAACACAATGCCCCAAAGAGTGTGGGCTTCATTCCATTATGCGGTGTTTATACAAGTTGGAGAGCTTCTCTCTCTGCATGTAGGAATTGTAAGACATTCTCTTTCTACATGTAGAACTTGCATATAGAAGTTGCATGTAGGAGTTGCATGTAGGAGTTGCATGTAGAACTTGCATGTAGGAGTTGCATGTAGGAGCTGCATGTAGGAATCATATAGAGAACTCGCATATAGAACTCGCATGTAGGAGTTGCATGTAGAACTTGCATGTAGGAGTTGCATGTAGGAGTTGCATGTAGGACTCGCATGTAGGAGTGGCATGTAGGAACCTGCATGTAGAACATGCAAGTTGGATTTCTAAGAGGGATTATTTCTAGCCTTATATGCAAGTACAAGCGGAGCTTTGCCGCTACTCTACGCACACATTCTATTCTACCTAAGTCCATCAACAATGTCACTAAGTGGGGTGAAGCTATTGCCCTCCCTGCTGCAAATGGTAAGGTAGTTTCAGATTTCATATTTGAATGTATCTGCACAAGGTTTGGGACACCCATGGAAATCATGTATGACCATGGGAGTCCATTCTTAAATGAAGCAGTGGAGTTCCTCATGGATCATAGTATTGATCATCGTACTTCTAGCATCTATTATCTAGCATCCAATGGAGCAGACCAATGGCCTCTTTTGTAAATCCATGGGAAAAATGGCCACAGGATATAGGAGCCAGTAGGATCACAAGGTCACTGAAGTTGTGTGGGCTTACAACATCACCCATAAAACGTTGTATGAAGATTTTTGAAAACCCCAAACACAACTTGTACATGTGTACATGAGTGCTATTCTGTATTGTGGTAAAGACATGGGAGCACTCATTGACTCAGTGTGGACATCATGGATGTGTGGTTATATGTGGCAATCAAGCTTTAGGCTTTGATGGAAGTGTATGTGCAAGGGAAATGATGAGCCCAAGGTGTAGGTGCATCAGACACTCCAGAGCAATTGGTGTGGAATGACATGCTTTTCATTGCCATCCTGTGTCCTGTGTTTATCTTACCATGAGTGATTTTCGATTTGTTGCAAGTTGTGGGAACATCCATGTCATGGCCTATGGGCTTCACAAATGTGTGGTTATATGTGGCAATCAAGCAATAAAAATGTGCTAGAAGGTTATGTGCAAATGTGTTGTGCCTAAGGTTGGAACACAGGCACCTTGGTCTAAGGTTGAAGGATTGGGAGAGTGGTGAAAAGGCAAAGGTGACGTGGCTATAATCAAAAAAGGTATCTAGGCATGTGGCTACATAATAGAAGAGGGAAGCTTCTCATTGATGAGCAAGCATGGTACATGGAGCTTGGGCTTGCAAGAGCATTGGAGAGGTGATCATGGGCTCACAGAGGTGAAGGTGAGCTAAGAGGCAACAAGGGGGGGGAAACGATAAGCAGGGGAGCTCGTAGAGGGATTCCGGGCTGGCATAGAGGTGTCACTACTACAGGACGAGGAGGATCTCAAGGGGGGAAGGCCAGAGGTCAACGAGGGCTCCTTGTCTAGCGGGGGGGATCACGACTGTGGCTGGATTAAGAACCATGAGCTAGGCGATGGGATCTAGGAGAGGTTTGTGTGGGAGGAGTAGATGAGGATCGCAATATGCTGATGGAGAAGGAGGGCGAGCTATAGAGACAAGAGGGGAGCTCGATGAGCATTGGAGAGACTGTGGAAGCACCTTACAAGGAGTCGGCTATAAGAGAATGTGTGTTGCTGAAAGGGGAGGAGCAGTTGGAGATTGGAGATAGGAGAGTTCGGTGAGCTTGAAGAGGGGGGCAAGCTAGAAGGCCAAAAGGTCGGGGGTTGCTTGGGATGGAAGCTGAGTTGAGGAGGCATGAGAACTCGCTAGTGGGAGTCTAAAGAAGGAGGACTATGCAAGAGTGGCTCATAGTGGAGGGGATGAAGTTGAAAGACGAGGGAGTTGCAAGGGAAAAGGAAAACCGTGAGCGACGGAAGGTCTAGGGAGGAGAGGCCATAGGCACGGGGGTGGTGGAGGCAGTCTAAGTAGAGTATGTGGGGAATTCGGCTGGAAGGTCAATGATTGTTTTGGAGGAAGAGCTACTTGGTTGCCTGTGGGAACGACCAGAGAAAAGGAGAAGCCATCAATGGTGATATGAGCAGTTGTGGGAGGGGGAGCTTCTCATCAATGAGGGAGGCGCGTATGGACAGCAAAGGAGCAGAGGGTGTGAGCTCGCAGGAGGGGATCAAAGGAAGGAGGAACTGCACAAGAATGGCTCGTAGTGGAGGGGAGAAGCTTGTTTGGTGAGAAAGAGGAAGACAGAGAGAGAGGCATCACCACGAGAGGCAAAGGGATCACACTTGTGGATGGGTGATACGTGAACTCGAGGTGGTGAGAATCGCTTGCAGGATTCGAAAGGCTTGGGAGCCAAAGGGAGCTCTGGAATCTGGCTTTTGTGTGGCTAGGAGATGGAGATGGAGTCTTAGCAGGAAGCTTGAAGACCATTAAGATGCGGGTGTTACGCAAGATCAGAATTCAGAGAGAGGACTCCAAGTAGTCAATCATGGAAGAATCGCTGGGGGGGTCTAGAAGGACCTTGGAACCAAGAGTCTATGAGCTTTGTGTGCTTTGTGAGTAGAAAGGAACTGTAGTTCTTGGATGATCACGTGCAAGAGATGGGCTACACCATTTCTAGTACTTGATGTTGATCTTGGGAAGACATGATAAGATTTTTGACCATGGCCACTTTGTGGGTGGTTGTCCAGTGCATTGTGGGATTGGATGTATTATGTATCTGAATGCTTTATGAGCTTGAGCCAGTCAGTAGGGGCTTGTGTTGGGTTGTGTAGTCCACTAGTTTTTTTAAGAGTTGTTTGGCTTCCAAAATAAATATGACCAGAGTGTAAGATGTGTCCGGAAGTGTGTAGAGACAAGGATGTGGAATGAATGCCTTTTACCTTGTGATTGTGTTGTACGCTTGCTCTAAATGTGGATGAGGGTGGCTATGAAGGCAGATTAGGCTTTACTACTTTTGTCCATCTAACATCTACAGGTCACACTCCTTTTGAGTTGGTGTATGCCTTTCCCCATCAATCACATAAGTTGATATGTCACCATCCATGTCCTTTTTGGCTACTCTTGCCATGTGTCCCATCAAAAGATGCTCAAGACTCTTAAAATATTGAGAAAGTCAAGGGTCCCCCACATGGAGGACCCTCTCTTTTCCATATGTCCACATCCTCCTTATTCCACATAGGAATTCTAGAAGGATTCCTCTTGACTCTACACTCCTCCACATGCCTTCCACACACTTGGCATGTGGCCTCTCTTATATTATTGGAACACATGGACATGAGCCCACCTCTTTATATGACTTACTCTTCCTATTTTCTAAAAACCCCATAATATTCCATACACAAATAACTCTCACCCCATACCAAGGTATTTATCATTCATACACATGGTATTTACAATGATCCATTCTACTCATCCTCTCAATCCCATATAATATCTTAAAAAATAGAAATAAGTGAGAGCTGCTAGGCTATCACTTGATACTCAAACTCTTATCAAACATAGAGAAAAACAATACCAATGCCAAATAAAAAAACATCAATTTTTGGCGTCACATCTTTCCCCCCCCCCCGGGTAGATCCTCTCTAGTGATAAAGAGGGACTGCTGGCCCTCAAGGTGGTCGAGCATAGAAGAATTTAAGGCAATACTCATTGGTGCATCCGGGTATCACCATGCTGTCAACATCCCGAAGCTGATAAATTCCATTGGTGAACTTCTTCTTGACTTGATATGGTCCCTCCCATCGGCTGATAAACTTTTTGTCTAGCCACTTGTCCAGATAGCTATCAAATCTCATGACCAAATCTCCTTCTGCAATATCTTTCTTCTTGCGTAATTTGGTGTCCAAATGGGCCTTGCGCATTTTTTAAGAAGCTTCCAAGTTTTGAGAGGCCTATAATCTGTGAAGAGAGTGGGAGAGAAGCAAGGAGTCTCACTTGTAGCTTTCTTACATACACAATGGGGGAATACACACAAAGGTGGAGGCTGAAAACAGTTTTCCTCTTTTTAGTTATGAAAGCCAAAAGAACTCTCGAAGTAAAAAAGGAATAGATGAAACCTATATGTGGGTCTCAAACCAAACTCAGCTAACCTAGGTAGCATACTAACTAAGCCACTAACTAGAGTACATAAAGATAGCTATCATCCAGCTATTATTCATGGGCAGTGTACCAACCGCATCTGCAGCTAACCAGTCGGTGACATAAATGCACAACGATCACCCTGGCATATCACGAGTGGAGCTCGATATCTCAATGCTCCCCCTCGAGCTCAATCCCGATTCCTACACACCAAGTAGGCCTTTGAACTTGCACAGCTTCTCTGCACCCAATGCCTTCGTGAATATGCCAGCTACCTGATCCTCTGTGCTGACATAATCTAGATCAATAAAACCTACTAGAACCTTCTCTCGCACATAGTGATAATGCACCTCAATGTGCTTTGTCCTAGCATGATAGACTGGGTTATTTACCAAGTGTATACTACTTATGTTGTCACAATAGATGACAACTGGCCCATGCATATCATAAAGTAGCTTACGCAACCAAGCTACCTCACATGCAGCCATTGCTGCACCCCTGTACTCAACCTCTATGCTCGACAAGGCAACTGTAGGTTATTTCTTGCTGCTCCAAGTGACTGTAGCACTCCCAAAAGAGAACACATATCCACTGCTAGATCGCCTATCAGAAATACTACCAGCCCAATCAGCATCAGTGTATCCATGCAGCTGTACCCCAGTCTCATAAAATAGTCTATATTGCAATGTGGGCTTCACATACCTTAGTATGCATCTAGCCACATCCAAATGCCGTTTCCTTGGAGCCTGCATAAACTGACTTACCAACCCAATAGCATAGCTCAAATCTGGCCTGGTAGTAGTCATATAAATCAAACTTCCTACTATGCATCTGTACATAGTAGGGTCTTCCAGAAGCTCACCTGCATCTATGCTCAGCTTCACATTCTGCTCCAAAGGAACTGAAATAAGCTTACATCCTGTCATCCCATATTTGGACAGCATGTCCAATCCATACTGCCTCTGCAAGAGGCATATCCCACTTGTGGATCTAATCACCTCAATGCCCAAGAAGTAATGCAGCTCTCCCAAATCCTTCATCTCAAACTTCTGCTTCAATAGCATTTTCACATGAAGGATATCTTCATCACTATCACTTGTGATGATCAAATCATCAACATGAATGACAAGCATCATAATGCCTTTCTCTCTTTTTCTCACATAAAGTGAGAAATCTCCCTTGGAAATCTGAAAGCGAATAGTGACAAGATACTATCCTATCTTGTCTGCTCTGGGTGCTTGCTTCAAGCTGTACAAGGCTTTCTTCAACCTGTAAACAAACTTAGGATGAACAGCATGAACATAACCTGGTGGTTGCTCCATATAGACCTCTTCTTGCAAATCACCATGCAAGAAAGCATTCTTTACATCCATCTGATGTGAAGACCTACTCTGGTCACGCATGATGTGCATACCAAGAATATGACCTATAGGTCCCCAATCGTTCATGTCAAAGGCCTTATGCAACTTGGCCTTCAATGCATCAAGCTCATAAGTGTTCTTGCTAGCCAATAACATATCATCCACATAAAGTGCCAGGAGTATCAGGCTATTATCCTAAGTCCTTTTAGTGTAGAGGCAGTGATCAATCACTTCTTCTAAAACCCTGGGACTGAATGAAAGCATCAAACTTGTGATACCATTCTCTAGGTGCTTGCTTAAGGCCATAGAGACTCTTTTTCAACTTGCAAACCAAATGCTCTTTGCCCTTTTCTTCAAAGCCTTCCGGATGTATCATGTAAATTTTCTCATGCAAATCCCCATGCAAAAAAGATGTCTTGACATCCATCTGCATAAGCTCCATATCCTCTATTGCCACAAGTCCAAGTACACATCTAAGTGTGGTCATCTTCACAACCGGAGAGAATATCTCATCAAAGTCCACACCCTTCTCTTGCTTGAACCCTTTAGCAACCAAATAGGCCTTATACTTAGGCATATCATCACCTGTGACCTTCATCTTGTAGACCCATTTACGTGGCAATGCTTTCTTTCCATGTGGCAAAGAAACCAAGTCCCAAATCTTATTCTTTATGAGTGAACTCATCTCTAATTGCATATGAAAATTATTCTATCTTAGCTTTCGGGGGAACCAAATATCCAGCTAAAAGATGGATCTATTACATTTTAGCATGCTCTCACTTGCACTGATCCTCATGCATCATAGCCTCTCTGTAGCAAGAAGGCTCCCTGCAATCACTAATAAGCATCACATAGTCTACCCTTGGAACAAATCTCTCAGGCGGTCTAGACACTATAGATGTTCTTCTCAAGGGCATTTCAGCTTGCTGTCCCGCCTGCATATCAGCCACATTTAGCTCATCATTGCCATCAATAGATTATCCATCATCTGCCCTTGATTGTATACTTGTGGGAGTACCTGGTGGCACCATTTCTTGCACATTTGGTGCATGGACAGCTTGCTGTCTATGAACATATGTGAGTGGATTCACATCCTTAAAAGTGATTCTCCTCATTTCCACATCCCTCATAGGTGTCTTATGCATCTTCTTCTCATTGAAGACCACATCATGGCTTCATATGATTTTCTTTGCTTCTGGATCCGAGAGACGATAGCCCATCTCTCCACTTTTACCATAACCTAGAAAGATGCATTTCCTAAACCTAGGATCTAGCTTCTTCCAAAGCTCTTTTGGCACATGTGCATATGCCTCACACCCAAATATACACAAATGAGAGTAAGAGGGCTTCTAGCCACTCCATGCCTCTTCGGGAATACCGCCATCCAAACTCCTACTAGGTGATCTATTGATGCACTGTAGTCTTCATTGCCTTAGCCCAAAAACCACTAGAAAGACTTGCATTGGAAAGCATACATTGCAACCTTTCCTGAATGGTGTGGTTCATCTGTTCTGCAACTAGATTATTCTGCTCTAGAGTACGAGGGGACATGAGCTCCCTCTTAATCCCACATGTATCACAAAAATGCTAAAAGTCACGAGAGATATACTCTCCACCATTATCAGTCCATAGGCATTTAAGCGTTCTACCTAACTGATTTTCAGCCAAAGCCAACCATTTTTGAAATACCTGGAACACATCGCTCTTCCGAGCTATAGCATGAGCCCACACTTTCCTAGTTGCATGTCACATAGTATTCAGCCCCACCTAATGACCATGTAGGCATGGGACCACATACATCTGAATGCACCAAATCAAGCCTTTCAAGCTCTTTCTTTCCTCTTCTTTTATGGGCTATTTAGTCTTCTTCCCATAGAGACAATGCTCACAAAATTCAAAATAAAAAAAACTCAAATGCGATACATAACCGAAACATCATAAGAGTTTCATTCCATTCTGGCTCACGTGCCCCAACCTGCAATGCCACAAAGAAGTACTTGGCTGCTCGGTTATTACAACAACATGATCAGGCACCCCTGATACATGTAAGGGATACAAAGCCCCAAACTTGGCACCCCTGGCCAAAACCATAGAGCCCTTTTGAATTTTCCAACTCTGAAAGCCAAAAGTGGTTTGAAAACCAGCATCATCTAGCTGACCCACTGAAATAAGGCTCTTGGTCAACTTAGGCACATGTCTCACATTTTTCAAAACAAATGTAGACCCATTTGCAAAAGAAAACTTTATGTCACCTGCTCCCACTATGTCACATGCATAGTTATTTCCAAGATGCATGCAACCTGTCTTTCCATTGTCATAAGTGGAGAACCATTCCCTATGGGAAGTAACATGGAATGAAGCACTAGAATCCAAAATCCAATCCTGGGAATATGCATCACCTGAAGTCGTGAGCAAATCTACAGGTAGACTAGACATGAAGAGAATGTCATTGTCACTATCATCAGTGACTGCATTAATCTCCTCGATCTTCAATTTTCCTTTGTCCTCCCTTGGCCTCCCTTCCTTCTTATTTGCACCCCAATTTGCATTTTTGTTCTTATCCTTTTGCTCTCTTTTTAGCTTGTAGCAATCCTTTTTCATATGGCCCTTCTTGCCATAGTGATAACACTCAATGTTCCATGCCCTAGATTTGCTATGAGACTTCCCTCTTTCTTGGGACTTCGCCCTGAACTATGATCTGCCCCTTTGCACATTTAAGGATGCATCCTGCTTGTTGTCATCCATAGACTTCCATCTAATCTCCTCGGCCAACAAGCTACCTACAACATTATCAAACTTCAATACTCCACCAGGTGCAGAGTTACTGATAGTTGTACGGAAGGTATCCCATGAGGATGACAATGAACATAAGAGATATATTGCCTTAGTCTCCACATTAAAATTCATCTTCTAAGCCTGAAGCTGGATGAAAATAATATTGAATTCATTCAAGTGAGAAGCAATGGAGACCCCTTCCTTCATCAGTAGCTCAAACAACCTCTTTATGAAGCAAACTTTATTAGAGGTAATTTCCTTCTCATAAGTGGCACACAATTTCTTTCACAAAATCTTCTATAGTCTGCTCATTTACTACTGTGAAATAAACTGACTTTGCATAAAATAGCATCTGTGTGCTAAATGTCCACTAATAAAGCATCCCACAAGGCAATCTGGGCCTATCAGCGCATTCAACAAGGATCGCAATGCATCCAAATGACTTGTAAATCATCCACTGCAACCCAATGCAAACCACAAATGAGCACACATGGTTCAAACTACAACCAAAGTGATTTGCATAAGGTATATCCATGAAATCATGGCCTTACGGCAATGATCGCTAGAAAATAGAACCTGGGATGTCTCAAAACATGGGCATCATTGCATAATCGAACTCAACAAGACAATCTGCAAATATCTCTCTTCTACCACAACTCCAAAATCTTATCCAAGGATGGAGTAAGAGCGAGTCAACCCTTGTATTTACTTGCAAAAATGAACCTTAGCAAACTTAACCTTAGCCAAAATGCCACATGGCAATCAATGAGAAGGTCTTGGAAACTTTGAGAAATTTCCTTCAAAGAGACAACAGAAAAACATAGAGAATCACAACTCCCTTGATTCTTCACAGAATGGCAAGCAACTTTGTAGACATATGTTTTAGGCAGTCCCAAATCCAATGGAACAGATAGCTTTGCAAATGGAGGCCCGAATGTTGAGATCCCACTCACACAGGAAATGGCAAAATGAAGACATCAGAGTAGATAGAGATTCACCACAGCTTTAAAAGTTAACGAAACCAGAAGCAGCTTCTCAAGTAGAAGTTTTGGACCACTCTGGATCCACTGGGAGTGCCAGAATTGCAAATGTTGGCCTAGATATGGAGATCCAACACACGAAATCCTCGCAGGAAATGAATTTCGTCACTTTTTGCAGGAGCTATAACTTTTCACTAAAAACTCGGATGACAGAGATGTTAAAAGTGAAAATGTAGCTCTCAATCTGATCTACAACTTCCTTGATTCCTTGAAGACTTCAAGTCCAAATTCTATCTCTAACTCCAAATATTTGTGCCACTACAAATGCCCAAGAGGATTTTGCCCTTTTCTCTCCAACTGCTATAGTAGCTCCAAAATCTGCAGCTCCTCCTACTCTCTCTCCAGGCTAGAGGCTGCATCAGGCTACTCACACTACTGCCAAGCTTTGATACCAGTTGTGAGGACACAACGAAACCTGAGAGGGTGAGAGGGAGCTTGAGAGACACAAGTTTTGGTGGGTGCAGAACACCCTAATCTTCTATTTCATCCATCTATATATGTGTTTGAGTATTGTACATAACTGGGGTTAAGGTACAATGGCCTTTAACCCCTACAGACACTCTTATGATTGTTAGCTTTCCCTATTCTTTTTGTAGTCTTGGAGACAAAGCAAGTAATTGACCAAAGGTGATATGAGCTTTCTTTTCTTTAAGGTCAGACAACAAGTCATAGCTTCCAATGCCTTGTCCTAAAGAAAACTCTGACTAGCTAATTCTCCTTCTAGATGCCCTCTTTTTCTTAATACGACGTTCCTCTTCTTGATATTCCTCATCTACTTCTTCCTTGATTTCTCCTTCTTTTGCTTTACCATGCCCCCATTTAGCCATCATTACCTCTCTTTCCTCATCCCCTGAAGAAGCTTCTAACAAGGATACTTGTTTTTCTTCTTTCTTTCTCAATCTAGGACATTCAGGGTGATAGTGACCTTTTTCATTACATTCATAGCAAGTGACTCCACTCTTATGTTGAGGCCTATCCTCACTCTTTGGTGCTCTAGGTTGTCGTGCATTAACCAAATACAATTTCAAATCAGGAAACTCTGCCATTAATTGGGAGACATTATGATCTAACTCAGAGGACTTTGGTACCTAAGGAGTGCCCATTACCTCCACCTTAGAAGTTGAAGCTATTGAAGACACAAAAGAGGATTCGATATTTAGAGAAGCTTCTTTCTTGGTCGCAATGCGAAGTGCCTCCATGTATATTGTTGGATCTTTACTCATTACTTTTGAGTGAAGACGGGGCTCCAAAGCCATAACAAATTTGCTCATCTTTAAGTGCTCCATCCCTACGAGACTTTGAGGGGCCGATGATGTAGATGCTCTCCTCTCTACATCTAGGTGGAGCACGGATGAGACCCCTGCTAGTCTCTGTCAAACCCTGTGAAGACTCCTCATCAAGGGGGAGCACTTCCCCATAAGGGGGCCTCTGAGAAAATCCATCTATGTGAAGGCTACCACTGTCCCCCCAGTGCATGGGGTGTTCCTCAAAAGCCCTCTATAAGAGGAGCTTCCAAGGCTTGACACCTAGGGTGAGGCCATGAACCACCAACTTGCCCAAAAGGGCCCTGCTCTGCATCTCCGAATCAATGATACCCAAGCCTCCTAGTGCCTGCAGCATGATCCATCTGCTAAGCTACTCGGGCCCTAGTGTTTCTCGTGCCATTTGAACCTGCTCAGAGGAAGTTCCATACCAATCGTCGGAGCTACCCAATGCATCCTCTGTGAAAGCACCAACAGGAGGCAATATACCAAGCAGTGGCAAGAAGGACCTGGTTTGCCACTAAGCCACGACCTGCGAGGGAGAATTTGGCCGAGCTCTAATAGTGAAGCTTGTGCTGAACACGCTCAAGGACCGGGGTAATCTACTGCTTTGCTATGATGTCAATACCCACCTGGCATTCAAGGTATCTCGCTGTGTCTAGCCCCACGGTATCCATCTAAAACCAAAGTCACTCCCCCACTCATGGATCTCCTGTGTCTTCTCAAAGCCTGTGAAGAATCCTATGGATTTCGTCCAGTTGATCCATGCCCCCGAGGCCTCACAATAGATAGCCAAGGTGCCTCTGACTCTCTCTAGACTCGCTGTGGTGCCCTCAACATATAAGGCCATGTCATATGCAAACTCAGAGTCAAGGAGCTGCTCCTCTTACCTGATTGGGAGCCTCAACCCTGTGAGACGTGCGACCTGTGATCTCAAGTAGTAGCCCAGAGCCTTTGCTACAAACAAGAAGAGGAAGGGAGCTAGTGGGTAGCCTTGGCAGACCGAGCGAGAGAGAGGAAAGGCCTCGCCTGTGTGTCCTCCGATAATCATTTGACTAGAGCTCCCTATGTATAGCATTAAAACTCCTCTGACCCATCGGTTTGAAAAGCCCAATCTTCTCATAGTGCCCTCAAGGAAAGACCACTCCACCCTGTCGTAGGCCTTCTCAAAGTCCAAGAGAAAGATGGCCAGTGGCTGTGACTTCTCCCTAGACCAATCCGCTGCCTCCCAAAACGTGAAGATGTTGTCTAGGATGCTGCGCTCTTGGACAAACCCAGTCTGTGTGTCATGGATGATGTCAATGAGATGAGGCCATAATCGTAAACTCAAGACCTTGGCAAGGATCTTGTATGCAGTATCAAGCAAAGTGATCGGCCTCCACTGTCAGATATTTGACCTATCTTCCCCTTTCAGGATCAAACAAATCCCCCCTACGTAAGGATTGAGGGAGAAGGCTTGTGTCAAAAATCTCTTGGCAAGCTAAACGGAAAGGGGTGAAGATAATCTCCCAGAAGTTCTGAAGGAAGGCCAAAGTCAAGCCATCCTCCCCCGGGCATTTTTGGGTCGGGAGAGCTTCCCAAAGCTCCTCATCTGTGAAAGGCTCCTCAAGTCTGCTGTGCATAAGTCCTACGAGACTACTGTCGGAACGTGATCCCAAACTAGCTCTCGGGCCACAAGACCAACTGGGGTCATCCTCTCTGTCTAAAAGAGCTGGCTATAAAAACCGGTGGTCATGTTAAGAATCTCCTGCGAGTCATTGTGCATGATGCCCTGTGAGCTCTAGAGATGCTGTAGTTGTGTGCCTGTCGATCAGGGCCCAGTGGTCTGAAAGAATTACTTCATCATCCTGTCCCCCTGCTGTACCCATCGGGCTCGAGAGGAATGATAGGAGAACTCAGCCCCGTCACAGCTCCATGTCCTGAAGCTCAAGACGAGTGCTCTTGAATCTATCACTAAGCCACTGAGACACTAGGTCCTGCTCCTTGAGCCTCTCGATGGAGGCAAGATCTCTCCTCAAAGCCCACTCGCACTCCTAAAGTGTCCTCCTCTACTTGAGAGCGTAAGCCTGCAGCTCCACACTGCTCCTCTGTATCGCATCGGCAACCCACGTAGCCCAGCCCTCACTTGGTGCCATCTCTGAGTGCTCCCAGATCTTTATCATAACCTACTAAATCTCCTCGTCCTACAAGATATACTCTGGGATGCGGACCCCCTTCTAGGGGAGACCTCGGCGGGGCTGATCCAAGTACCACTAGAGAGTAGTCAGACATCGTGGTACTTGCCAAATTCTAGTAGCGTCGCCTCTGTGTAATGCCCAGTCCCCAACATAGAACCGATCTAATCTCTCGAGCAATCCATCGCGTCTCCTCTATCCAAAGGAGAAGAGAAGGCTGCCAGCAGTCCTGCTGAACTCTGGCTCTCTCCATGGGTCTCTTCCACCACTGATCATGAAAATGAACTGCTCCCAGGTACTGCGCTCTCTTGCTGGCATCTCAGAGAACGAGGCGTCGCCCGTCTTCCCCAAACTCTAGGTTGTTGAAGTCCCCTCCAACAATCCAGGAGTCAACATCTGAAAGACACTCTGACAGCCTCCTCCAAAAGGCTGAGCGATGCTGTCTACATGCTGGGGCATACACGTTCAGGATTCCAATCCTGGACTCTCCTGTCCGAACTCCCATCCTAGAATGAGCTCAAAACTACCCTGGACTCTCCTGTCCAAACTACCCATCCTAGAATGAGCTCACCTTGATCATAGACCTTTGGAGCCAAGGTCTATGAGATTGAGATGCAGACCCCTCTGCTCCATCCTAGACCACTCCTTTGGACCTCTCCTTACTGGAAGAAGGTGATGTTTGCTGCTGAAAACATGTGCTCCTAAATCATAAGGATGTCCACTGCTCGCCCTACCACTACCCTCTACAACTCCTGCCAGAGCATCAGGTACTGTGGTTGGCTACTACGAACACGGTCGTGGAGCCCGTGTATGTTCCAACTCACTATGGTCCAGTTCATAAGGACGAGGGAGTTGGGAGCAAGACTCTCCTATAAGTGGGTGCCTGTCCTAGAAAAACTAACTTGTGTGATTTTGCCGAGGGTTTGGAGGGTGAGTAGTCAGTGTCTGTGCGGCATCATACTAGGGTGGATACTGGCTCAATACCGATCTTCCCTGCCCACTTCATCATGAAGGAGGCTTCCACCCCAAACAAATCCGCACACATCTGGAGGGGCCAAATGTGCTTGCTCCACCTTTGCCTCCATTAGCAATTTGATAACTCCCGTTGCTAAACCACACACGGACTCCTCGCGCGTGAAGCTCAGCTGATGAAAGTTCACCTCCATGCCATGGGCGTACCAAAGATCTAGTCCCTGTGGTCCCATTCACTCATCCATCATGAGCATAAGCTGATTACCCAAAATAGCATCAAACACCTCCGGGGACCACTTTTCCAATGCTGTGGAGGCAAACACAAATCTCCACACAGGGTGTGTTTAAGATCCCACTGCACTGATCAAACCCCCCTTGCAGGGCTCAAGGACCATGAGCATGATCTCTAATAGTAGAGGGTATGAGTCTAGAATCTCCAGATAGTTCCAGGGTCCTAACCTCCAGAAGTCCCGTAGTAAGGGACACCCAGGCTAGAGGTTGGGAGCTAGTGGTCGGGGGGACGAGCCTCATCTCTCAGGATCCCTCTCTGAGCGAACCTGCTACTGTGATGAGGAAGCAGAAGGGGGCGTCGTTGTTCCCTTTCCTAATGGCAGGGGTGTTGAAGCAGAAGAAGCTACTATTGAAGCAAAGAGGGGAGCGACAGGAGAGGGAGAGGTTAGGATGTAGGGGACAGAGGGCGAGGGGCGGGTGGTGAGAGTGACCATTGGAGGGGGGGCTGAGGGGGCGAGGGAAACCTGGAGGGGGAGGGGGAAGTGAAGAGGAGGAGGGGGAGGGGGAGGGGGAGGGGGAGGAGGAGGGAAAAGGGTGACCTTAGTCCCCCCTACTGATCAAGCTCACCGGGGCTCTAGATCTCGGCTCCTCCACGGCCCTCATCGAGCTAGCAACTGCGGCTTCCACCATCGTCGCATCTAGAGCTCCCGGGCTCTCTGCTACTGCAAGGGTGGGTGTAGAGGCTAGACTTCCGAAGTTGGAGGATCGTCTAGATGGGCAGAGGCCCCCGCTGCTGGGGGGCTCTTGTTGTTCCTCTTTTGAGGCCTCTCGGTCAACCATGTCCCTCTCCCTACGATTGGCCCTCTATCTGCGACGTTTGCAGGCCTACTTTCTTGTTTTCTTTTTCTTTTTCTTTTTCTTTTTAACGTGTCTGGGATCTGAGACTCCTACTACTCCTGCCTGAGAGGGCGCTGAACTCGGGGCCTATTGACTCTGCCTACTCTGTGGAGGAGGGGGAGGAGGCACGGGAGGGAGGCCACAGGGGCAATCTCTGGTGAGGTGGCCCATCTGACTACATCGAAGACACTGGCCTGGTCACTCGGAGATCTCCATCCTCTGGCAAAGTGTGCCCCCTTCCAGGGTCTCGAGAAGGATCAACTCTGGGAGGGACTCCGGGCTCTCCACCACCAGTCTAATCCTAGGGACTCCATCATCTGCTAGAATGGAGGCAGTCGTCTCTGGCGGGGACTCAAGCACCGTGCCAAATGCCCAGCCAATGGAAGGGAGGATGGCTCGATACTCCTTGGGGAGCCCTAGGAAACGGAGTGTAACCGAAAACTGTGGAACATGGTGTGTCGCATCCATGTCCTCCAATGTGAACCTATGAAACCAAGGAAAGAGCTAGACAAGGTGTGGGCCAAGAAGTGCCCCGCAAGTGTCGAGGCGGTGTCAGGGGAGCTCAACTGGATGAGAAAAATGCCTCGTCCATAGATGGTGACTCCTGGACGTGGTCGCCCTCTAATGTCAAGCTCGCCTAGATCCACTATCGCACATGTAGGCGTGAGGCCCATAATTCTGCCCACAAGCACCTTGTCCTGGAGGGATTGAACTTCCTGTTGTACCTGTTGCTTGTCAACGGGGAAAGAAGAACCTTAACGGCTATGGGAGTCGAGGGTGCTGCCATAGAGCCCCTCTGGCCAGACCAAAGGTCACCACCAAGATTTTATTTCATTGTAACAAACACGAATGCTCCCACTGCAAGGAGGCAAATAAAAAAGAAAAAGAAAGAATGACAAAAAGGCGAGGCGAGGCAGAGGAGAAAGAATGGGAGGGCGGCAGGGAATGTAGAGGGGAGGAGAGGAAGGAGGGAGAGGAGAAGGAGGAATGAAGAGGAGGAAGGAGGGAGGGAGAAGAGGAGAAGGAGGGGGGAGGCGGGGTGGCGAGGGAGGTGCAATGGTAGGAGGGGGGCAGAAGGATGGGAGGAAGTGCGGGGCAGCGAGGAGGGGGAGTGGGAGGGAAGGAGGCGGAAGGAGGGGTGGAGCGAGGGAGAAGGCAAGGCGGGGAGCAGAGCAAGGGGAGGCACGAGGGAGAAGGTAGGGTGGGGGAGATGGTAGGGCGGGGGAGCAACAAGGCGAGGAGGCACGGGGGGTGGGAGAAGGCAGGGCGGGGGACAAGGGTGGAGTGGGGAGGGAAGGGCAGAGCGGAGAGGGAGGAGGGGCGAGGGTGAGGGCAAGGGCGAGGCAAGGAGTAGGGGCGAAGAGGAGAAGGGGGTGACGGGCGAAGTAGACAAGAGCCAAAGGTAGCCTACAGGCCACCACAGGTAGTAGGGGGAGCTCACCGAACAGCTCCTCCATCTTTCAATGCTCCACAAACTGTACTTTAAGAACTAGGAAAATATCGATTCCAAAAATTAGCAATTTCTTTATTCATATAAGTGTGGCTTCTATAGTACAAAATTTACTTCCTATTTACACCCTTATCATATTTAGTGGCTATATCCCTTATAATTAGTAACTCTTGTGTTTATAATCAATCATGTGTTTATACAATGTCAAGGTTCATTAGTTTTCTGCTTTTTGTTTCTATTACACTCGAAGTCTAAGAAAACCAAAATTCAAGATGATGCCACACACCTGCTTTAACTACATTCTCTCAAATGACTATACTTTATAAAGTTTGAATGTGGGTTTTTTCATATGTAATCCTACAAGTAAAAGACAAATGTATATTCTATCCATTTTTTCATAAAAAGAGCAAGGTAAAAACATCTTGGAGAGAGAGAGAGAGAGAGAGAGAGAGAGAGAGAGAGGAAAATTGAAAATTTTGTGCAGATGCATGCAATTTCATACTAGAAATATTTTCTTTTCCAAGGTAGGGGTAGATGAGGTTTTTTGGGGGAAATTTATAGAAGAGACAATAACCATAAGTTACAATAGTATTGGGGTAGTGTAAAACATTCTAATGTTATGATTTCATCTTCATGTCATGACGTGACTTAACCACTTGAGCTCACAATTTTTCGATCAGAGCCATCCAATTGTTTTTTTGTTGTGTTGTGATAGTAGCAAAAAAAGGAAAAGAACGAGATTAAGACAAATTTAATATTGTAATACTCATGATTATTATAGATATTATAGAGAAGTTATTTTGTGTGTGGGATTGATTGAATTGGATTTTAATTGAAGCTACATTATCCTTTCTCCCATAGATCATACATGACTCTTGATGTTTAAGAAAAACACTCTTTCTTTTTTACCTCTCTTCCTCCTTGTGCCATGGACAAGAGGTCAATGATGTCGATCTTTTTGTTGGCATTAATTTGCAAAGGTCTCAGTAGTATGCTTGGCCATTATTCTGCAACTTTTTAGTCCATGCACCTAGATAGTTCGCATGCAATGTCCCACATTATCATATGCAAAAGACTACTATTTTACTTTAATTTTTTTAAGGAGACATAATTTTTACATGCTTTAATTTATTCATTAATTTATCCTTTAATTAAACAATATCACTCCTAGATATTATTTACCCTTTAATAAACAAGATTACCCTTTAAAAATACACTCATTAATTTATCAATGTTACTCCTAGATATTAAACCAGGTTTTCTAACTCCAACCTAGATATCTCATTAAAGGAATCGTTGCTCTTTAGCAACTTCCTTTTGTCAAATGTTGTTGATTTGAAAATCAAACATTCAAGAATTGAGAGGGAATTGAGATTACGTCACCTGCACTGTCTTCTTCCAAATTTGGTCCAATGATTATGACAAGAGTGGCAAACCAAATGTTGACACATTTTCACATAATGAGATAATGACCTATCTGTTGAGATATCGAGCTTCACTCGTGATATGCCAGGGTGACCGTTGTGCATTTATGTCACCGACTTGTTAGCTGCAGATGCGGTTGGTACACCGCCCATGAATAATAGCTGGATGACATCTATCCTTATGTACTCTATTTCATGGCTCAGTTAGTATGCCACCTTAGTTAGCTGAGTTTGGTTTGAGACCCACATATAGGGTTCTTCTATTTCTTTGTACAAGAGTTCTTTTGGCTTTCACAACTAAGAAGAGGAAAACTGTTTTTAGCCTCCACCTTTGTGTGTATTCCCCCATTGTGTATGTGAGAAAGCCGCAAGTGAGACTCCTTCCTTCTCTCCCACTATCTTCACATGGTATCAGAGCTTGGTTCGTGGCAAGAAGCTCAAGAAAGCAAATCAAGTTCGCGGTCTCCTGGTAAGAGGACCAGTGTTGCTTTTCTTTTTTGAGTTTGGGAGCAAATCTTTGCAGGTAGCATAGCCGAAAAGTGCAAGAGTGCATTGTCTCAGATTAAGGCGCCCTTCATGGTGTGGCGAGAGGGCAGTATCTGCCGTTCGAGGCCATTTCGAAAGCCCATTTTGGAGGCAGAAGTTCTGTGCAAGCACTGAGAAAAAGGTCCTGTTTTTACTGTGCGACCACTGCTCTGCAGGTCAGTGAAAAGTTACCGCAGAAATTGCATCGTATGCTTGTGCATAGAGATACTGGGAGTTACAGAATGATCCTTATTGCCTGTTGATGCAAAATCGTCACTAGGAAGTGACTGTGTGGTCAAATACCACTTTCGTCAGTTTTGCAAATTTGCTCGTGTGAGGTAGAAGCTGTGTTTTTTGCAGTGTTCTGTAATGGCGTCTGATTCTCTTTCACAGATTGTCACTGAAAAGCTTGACAAGAACAACTTCCAAGCATGGAAGTTTAGAATGACGAATTTCCTTATGAAAAAAGGCTATTGGGAGTTCATTACAGGAAATGAAGAAGAACCAGTTCTTCCTAATGCTCCCAATCAACAGGAAATGCAGGCATTTAAAAGATGGCATGAGAGAGCCAGAAAAGTTATATACTAGCTGTCTATCAGTATTTCAGATTCTATGATTGTGCATATTCAAGATGTAAGTACGCTAAACGAGGCATGGGATACTTTGGCAAAAATGTACAGCACAAATACGCAAGCCAGGAAAATGTAGGTCAAGTAGGAGTTGCACAATGTGCAAAGAGAAAATATGAGCATCAATGACTACCACATGAAGGTGAAGAAAATTACAGATGCACTTGCTTCCATTGGGTCGCCAGTGGAAGATGATGATTTAGTTTCTATGACCTTCAATGGTCTAGAAAAGGATTATGCATAGTTCCGGACATCCATTGCCATCCATGAAAAATTTCCTGATTTTGAGGAGTTGTTTGCTCTTCTAATTTCTGAAGAGTAGAGAAATGGTGGTGCATCTTCTTCAGGAGAAACTTCAAAAGAAACTGTCTTCTACTCAAATGCTGGAAGAGGTATAGGCAGAGGTAGAGGAGGCCGATTTGGAGGCCGTGGTAGAAATCAGAATATGCAGCAAACTCAAGAAAACCAGTCCTTTGGA
This sequence comes from Dipteris shenzhenensis, assembly GCF_047967505.1. Classification (NCBI taxonomy): domain Eukaryota; kingdom Viridiplantae; phylum Streptophyta; class Polypodiopsida; order Gleicheniales; family Dipteridaceae; genus Dipteris; species Dipteris shenzhenensis. Next base: position 11,830,314 of record NC_141605.1, read on the forward strand.
GGAGGACGTGGTAACTCTAGAGGCAGGGAGAGCCAAAGAGGTCGTGGTGGATGGCAGAGAGGCCAAAATGCAAACAGCAATGTTGAATGCTACTATTATGGTAAAATGGGTCACATGGCTAAAGACTGCTACAAAAAGTAGAATGACATCATGAATGGAAGATTGCAGCAAGGCAATTATGCATCCTCTAGTAGACAGGGTGATGATAGAAATGAGCATTTATTTATGATGCAGCACATGACCAATTCTGTGACAAGTGCAGAAGAAAGCAATGATGTGTGGTATGTTGACTCAGGTGCGTCAAACCACATGACAGGTCATGCAAAATGGATGCAGGATGCAAGGAAAATGGAAAGACCAGGATTTGTGGAGACTAGTGATGATACTGCACATCCTATTGTGCAGATTGGTAAAATTCCTTTGTCTATACAGGATGGGAAAAAGAAATACCTATCTGATGTATTTCATGTCCCGAATATCACCAAGAACCTGGTTTCTATTGGTCAAATGGTTGAGCAGGGCTTGTAGGTTAGATTTAATCCTCATGGATGCTTTGTTGAGGATATGAAAAATAATGGTCACTTGATAGCAAAAGGAAAGAAGAAGGGCAAGATGTTTACATTGGATGCGGACATGCATGAATTGAGTGCAGCATTGCAGCAATGTTTGCACATGGGACCGGTGTAGTTGCAGATATTGATATCTAGCATAAACACATTGGTCATGTTAATGTACAGTGAGTTAAACCAATGCACGCCCAAAACATTGTTGCAGGATTGCTTAAATTCAAGGTTACAGAAATGCATAAGGTATGTGAAGCCTGTCAATTTGGAAAACAGGCAAGGAAACCATTTCCTAGACATGTTCAAGAGAGTAAGAAGCCATTGGAATTAATCCACTCTGATGTGTGGACTACTAAAGCTGCATCTATTGGAGGCTGTCATTATTTTGTCACTTTTATTGATGACTACAGCAGAAAAGTTTGGGTGCATTTTATGAAAAAGAAAAGTGAAGTGTTTGGGCATTTCAAAGCTTTTAAAGCTATGGTTGAAAAAGAAACAGGCCTGCAAATAAAATGCCTAAGGTCAGATGGACGAGGAGAGTACCTCTCAAATGAGTTTACAAGGTTCTTGCAGGAGCATGGCATAAAGCAGCAATATTCATTGAAAATAGGCATATTAGAGTGGTATCTCGGGCCATGCTAAATGAAAAAGACCTACCAGATTATTATTGGGCTGAAGCAATTGCTACAGCAGTTTACATAATGAACAAGACTCCCACTGCAGCAATACATGGCATGACGCCAGAGGAGATGCATACTAGTAGGAAACCAGATATTTCTCATTTGAAAATTTTTTGTTGCATTGCCTATGTTCATGTGCCAAATGAGTTGAGGTCCAAGTTGGATTCAAAAGCTGAGAAGTGCATCTTTATTGGTTATTCTCTGCAGCAGAAAGGGTATAAATGCTATAACCCTTCTACTCGTAAGTTTACAGTGAGCAGAGATGTTTTTGATGAGATGAGCAGTTGGTATAAACCAGTAAATGTGATTGATGATGTAAATGCACAAAATGGTAATGAAATTCACAGCAGCAATCACAAAATATTAGTGGACCTACAGTGTCCTCTAGTAGTGGTTCACATACTTCGCCATGGACAGGCAGATTGAGATCATGAGAATCTCCTCAAAGCAACGCAGATAGTGGTATGCAGGTATCACGAAAAGGAAAAGAGAAGGTAGATCAGTCCATGTTTGATGTGAATACAGGTCACTCTTATGTAGATGGTGAATCCAGTGGCTCAGAACAGAGCATTGATGATGAGTTGGGTATTCCTTCTATTGTTACACCTGCAGTAAGGAAGACCAAGGATGTTTTGAGAGCACCTGGAAGTGAGCCTACTTTGCGCAAGTCTACCAAAGCTAGGTATCCTGTGGATAGGCTGAAATATGATGGATTTACAGCCACTCACTATGCCTATATGGTCAAAGTGATACAGGAACCAGAACCCACTTCTTTTGAGCAAGCCATGGGAAAAGAAAAATGGGAGAAAGCCATGGATGAAGAAATGGATGCCTTGGAAGCAAATGCTACATGGAAATTGGTGCCTTTGCCTAAAGACAAGAATGCAATTGGCTGTAAGTGGGTTTATAAGGTGAAGCACAATGCAGATGGTTCTGTGAACAGATACAAGGCAAGATTAATTGTCAAGGGGTATGCACAGACATATGGCATTGATTATGAAGAAACATTCAGCCCGGTTGGAAGGATGGCAACCGTAAGAGCAGTCATTGCTATGGCTGCATCAAAGGGATGGTCTTTACATCAAATGGATGTAAAGAATGCCTTCTTGCATGGTGATTTGCAAGAAGAGGTCTTTATGGAGCAGCCACCAGGTTATGCTCATGCTGTTCATCCTGAGTTTGTTTGCAGGTTAAAGAAAGCCTTGTATGGCTTGAAGCAAGCACCTAGAGCATGGTCTGACAAGATAGGACAATATCTTATTACTATTGGCTTTCAGATTTCCAAGGCAGATTTCTCACTTTATGTGAGAAAAACAGAGAAAGGTATTATGCTGCTTGTTATTTATGTTGATAATTTGATCATCACAGGTGATAGTGATGAAGATATCTTTCATGTGAAAATGCTATTGAAGCAGAAGTTTGAGATGAAGGATTTTGGAGAGCTGCGTTATTTCTTGGGCATTGAGGTGATTAGATCACCAAGTGGGATACGGCTCTTGCAAAGGCAGTATGGATTGGACATGTTGTCCAAATATGGGATGACAGGCTGTAAGCCTATTTCAGTTCCTTTGGAGCAGAATGTGAAGCTGAGCGCAGATGCAGGTGAGCTTCTGGAAGACCCTACTATGTACAAACGCATAGTAGGAAGTTTGATTTATATGACTATTACCAGGCCAAATTTGAGCTATGCTGTTGGATTGGTAAGTCAGTTTATGCAGGCTCCAACGAAACCGCATTTGGATGCGGCTAGATGCATACTCAGGTATGTGAAGTCCACATTGCAGTATGGACTATTTTATGAGGCTGGGGTTCAAATACAGTTGCATGGATACACTGATGCTGATTGGGCTGGTAGTATTTCTGATAGATGATCTACCAGTGGATATGTATTCTCTTTTGGGAGTGTTGCAGTCACTTGGAGCAGTAAGAAATAGCCTACAGTTGCCTTGTCGAGCACAGAGGCTGAGTACAGGGGTGCAGCAATGGCTGCATGTGAGGTAGCTTGGTTGCACTGAGCTACTTTATGATATGCATCAGTCTACAGATGGGCAAGTTGTCATTTATTGTGACAACATGATCAGTATACACTTGGCAAATAACCCAGTCTATTATGCTAGAACAAAGCACATTGAGGTGCATTATCACTATGTGCGGGAGAAGGTTTTACTAGGTCTTATTGATCTAGTTTATGTCAGCACAGAGGATCAGGTAGCTGACATATTCACGAAGGCAGAGAAGCTGCGCAAGTTCAGAGACCTGCTTAGTGTGCAGGAATTGGGATTGACCTCGAGGGGAAGTGTTGAGATATCGAGCTCCACTCGTGATATGCCAGGGTGACCGTTGTGCATTTATGTCACCGACTTATTAGCTGCAGATGCGGTTGGTACACCGCCTATGAATAATAGCTGGATGACAACTATCCTTATGTACTCTAGTTCGTGGCTCAGTTAGTATGCCACCTTAGTTAGCTAAGTTTGGTTTGAGACCCACATATAGAATTCTTCTATTTCTTTGTACAAGAGTTCTTTTGGCTTTCACAACTAAGAAGAGAAAAACTGTTTTCAGCCTCCACCTTTGTGTGTATTCCCCCATTGTGTATGTGAGAAAGCCGCAAGTAAGACTCGTTCCTTCTTTCCCACTATCTTCACACTATCTATGGTCGGAGGGACCTTGAACTTGCAAGTAGTCTTTGCCACCTATTTTCCATCGAAACCCCCTCCATACCACCAATTCTCCATGAAAGCCCCCTCCATACAACCAAACTACACAGGCACCCCTTGCACATAGCAAATCGTCGCACACATAACTACTCAAGCACCCCTTATGCATAACAAATTGTCAAGCAATAGCCATCAGATGATCAATATATTGTAGCATAGGATGGGTAGCAATGGCATACAATAAAGCACTAAGGGGACATCGTTGACGGACCGAACAACAAAGAGTCCACTCATCAGAGAGATCTCCAGAAAGAATGCAAGCTGCATTGATGTCCCTGTAAAGCCAGTAAGTAATATGCTGCATTTTTGTTCCAAATCCCAAAGTATCAAAGACTTTTGCAATATCCACCTATAAGAACAGAAAATCATGTTCTGTGTATTTGGCATATTCAATCCCAATATAAGCATTGGCAATATTATCTGTAATATGCCTACCGGGAACGAAGCCATATTGCGAAGGATGCAGCCCATCATTCAAATAACCTTTAATACGATCAACAACCATTTTGGCTATGACCTTGTAAATGACTGGCATGAGCGTTATTAGTCTCCAATCAGTGAGCGAATCACATAGCTGCTTTTTTGGAAGGAGCTTGACAAGACCTTTTTTCCATGACATAGGCATTTGCTGATTTTCCCAAGCTGAATTAACCATTTGCAACAAAGTCTACTTGAGGATATCCTAGAAGGCAAGAAAAAATTCCACAGTGAGACCATCCCATGCTGGAGATTTCCATCTACCACAGGATTTAACAACATCTGACAATTCTCTTTCAATGAAAGGAATTTCCAATTCCAAAGCCTAGAGAGGATGGGATGGACATGCTGCAAAAGAAGCTGACTGGCAAACACAACCTGAGGAGAAAGAATATCCACGTGCCCAAAATGAGATGAAAAGTGCTGCATACAAAAAGCAGCAAGCTCTGAGCGAGATGAGGACCAAGAACCATGAGGCATCCGGATCCGACAAATATTGACAGCCTATCTTTTGTAATGCAAACTTTTAAAGAATTTCTTGGAAGAGCAATCTTTATCCAAAAAAGCCCTTTGCCAAGATCGGGTCTCCCATTTAGCAAGCTTTCTTTGATCATTTGATTGGAGACAAAATTTAGCCTGACATAATAGCATGCTTTCTTCTGAAGGCAAAGGCCGAAGATGACTGAGGTCAGTCAAACTATGTCAAGTGTATTTGGCATGCTTCACGATCTCCCATGTGGCATGCATGTAGGATTTACCATAATCCCGAATAACAACATGCATTCTTGCAACAAAAGCCTGCCATGCATAATCCAGATCAATGTGCATCTAATGAGAAAGAGGCTAAATGGCATCAAAAACCATGGCTGGTCAAGGTATTTATCAACAAAAGGCGTCTACAAGCCAATCTATCATCTGGAAAGTCATGCAAAGAGAGCCTCAACCAAAGAGGAGCATGATCAGAATATGTGAAAGCATGGTCAATCCAAAGATGACTAGTCAAGGCATCATAATGCTGCAAATCAACCCAATACTATCTGTCCAAACGTGCCTGATATGAAGATTGAGCATTATGTCGAAAGGTATAGCCCGGAAGCATGGGCTGCAATTCCTTCTAAAGATCAACCAAAGACAACTGAAGCAAAAAATAAGACCATGCATGCTTTTCAGAAGCCAACATGTGAGTGTGGCCCGAGGTATTATCTCCCGGTTGTGGGGCATTATTGAAATCACCACATATAAAAGCATAATGCCGCCAAGGATATTTATGCATAGCATCCCAAATCAAAGCTTGATTCCCGAAAGATTGAGGAGCATATTCTGATGCCAATTCAAAGATGTCGCCTTGAACAAGGCATTGTATGATCATCCACATCGACCATGGTAATCATTGAAGGCCACAATAGGATGAAGATCATGCTTAACCAAAAAGGCTACCCCAAAGAAAGAGTGCTCTCCAGCAGAGAAAATGTCATAACCAACAAAATGTCCAGATTTACCAGCGTACATATGCTGATTATGCTCTTGTAAAGCCACTATATCAGGCTGCAATTGGCGTATATACAGCCATATCCGTTTCCATTTTCGACCATCACACAAACCCTATACATTCGAAGTGACACATTTGGGATGATCAAGCATATGTACAAATATAGGACAAGTATGTACAACAACAAAAATGCCTTCTATGTCTGCATTTCCACCTCAATATGCGGGCCTCGACCCTGAGAAGAAAACTCAGCCTGAGGAGAAGACAATAAGGCAGCAACTTCCTCTTCTAGAAAGAGAGTACGATTGGCAGTCACCTCAGCCTAAGTCAAATCAATACGAGAATTTTCAACCCGTGTTTTGCCTTAAGAGGAAGCACCATTCCAAGTCCGGAAGGGCAAAGGTCTCCTAAGTGAGAAGACTTTTCTTGGGGTTTGCCAAGCATCATTTAAAGTTTTTTCCTTTGCCTGAGGATGAGAGGCCGAAGGCACAGAAGAAGAAACATCACCATTCAAAGCAACCGATGCTTTCCCTTTGTCCTGGATAGCAAAAAACGGTTTCACCCCCTTAGTCTTCATCAAAGAGGAGATAGTAGAAGTCTTGCTCGGAGGTGGTGACAAATCAGTCTCTGCAATGGCATTTTGGGAGTATGTGAAGGGCATTGCGAAGCCATATGCCCGAACTTCTTGCATTCAAAGCAAGCACCTGCAAAGAGACCCCATTTCAGTTTATAGAAAGCACTGCCCATCGAAACATTATTCACTGTAACCGAATATGAGTCTGGGGTTGGATTATCTATGTCCCACAAAATACAAAATCTATTTGAATTGCCATTAGGCCATGGTGGACAAACCACTTCGCCAAGAGAGGCTACAATTTTTTGCAAAAGAGAAGCCAGACATTGAGGGAAATCCACGACTTCCACCCAAACAGTGCATCTGTATCCGATCAACGCCTGATAATCTCTGGTAGGAGACCAGGGCAACACATGAACCATCTGCTGCCCATAGAAAAGAGAAGTGCTCCAATAAAATCTGCCTGTGCTCTTCATCTACCATGATCACTTCAAAAAAGCCCCTTGTTGCATAGTGAACTTTTTTGACATAGCAACCACCCAAGGTTCTAGTCAACCAGTTACCAACATCTGCAGCAGCAGGCATACGTCCTGGAAAAAAAATAATGATGGCATGCTTGGCATAATCTTTGACTGGATCAAAAATATCATCTACTTCCACCATGATGCCTGTGGTGGGAATTGGATTTTTCTTACTTTTTCGAGTATCTTCAAAACCCTCATGCATCACCTCATATATAAGTTGAGCCTCTGCAAAGGCACGAAAGGGATCATCCTGACCCATTACTTGCTTTTGCTTTTTGCTTTGGACTGATCTTTCTTTTTGAAAAGTATTTGCATATGGACAGTCTGCCATTTTTCTGAAGAAGAGAAAAGGTAAAGAAAGTGAAATATGTATAGAGTAACGAAAGAAGAAAGAGTAAAGGACTGGACAAGAGGTTACAGAAAGGGCATAGACAGCTAGGGGAAAAAGGAGAGAGGGAGGAGTGAAACTCCGGGGTAGACAGCCAGGAAACCGAGAGCGCTGACAGCAGTATGCAGGAAGTTGTACGGAAGGAGGCAGCATACGGACGCACGACTGTACGGAATCACCAAACGTGTACGGAGCTGCAGACAGGCCTGCCCGGAACCTGTACGAAACTGTAGACGGGGCCTGTACAGAACCCATACGAAACTGCATACAGAACTGTACGGAGGTATGGCCGCCAAACCTGTATGGAACTGCAATCTGGCCCTGTATGGACGTACAAACATGTACGGGGTCGTACAGATGTACGGACGGAAGGGGAGGCTGTACGGGAGCCTTGACAGGGCTGTACGGGCAGAGGTTGCTCCTCTCTCTCTCTCTCTCTCTCTCTCTCTCTCACACACACACACACACACACACGACAAAATGAATTGTAATACTCTATATTGGCCAAGAGTAGGAAGCACTATCTTCTATTTTCAAAGGAGAAAGGAAAAGCAAGATGGCAAGCCACTAAAGTACCTGCTAAAGTGAAGATTTTAGAATAGGAGAGAATAAGGCATATATGGAATCAAAAAAATGTTTTTTCTTGGCATATTTGGAGATCCAGATGCATAACACCCTTGGACGGTTCCCAAATCCACCCTGGCCAATATTTGGACAGATACTATACACACCTTGGTAATTTAAGGGAGCATGCAGGAATCTTCCCGGGCTGCCTCTACTAGGAGAACTATTTTTCTCAAGGAGGGGAGTAGTTCCCCATTCTTCTCAAAGTCCCCCTTAGGGTTGAGGTGGGACTTTCAGCCTCAACCTTGGATTTTTTCTTGCTCTCTTACATGAGCTTTATTTTACCCTGCTAGGGTGTTTGTTTTCTCATGCCTTGCATGCTGTACTTTTCTCTTGAGCTAAGTTTTGGAGTTTCTTTCATACTTGATAGAAGTCTTTCTTTGCCCAAAAAAAAAGGCTCTTTGTGGAAAAGCTAAGAGACTGAATGAAAGAGTAATCCTTGACCTTCAGGGGAAATACAAACTTTGCATTGAATGCATCAGGAACAAGTAGACCCTTAGTAAGGGTCAAAAAGCTAGTTTGGGCCATACTAAGAGGTTGAAAGAAATAGGAATCCTATTGAGGGTAAATAGAAAACTTGCTTGGAGACTACTCCAAGGCATAATGGTAAAAAATGATAGTTGACTGTCCGATCATCAATGTTTTGGTTGCCGGCGTACAATCTGCACGTGCAGGTGGTCAAAAATCTTGAGATTTGATCTAGTAATCCTTGACTTCTGTGTTTTCCCCTGTCAAATAAAGGTGCCGGTCAAAAAATAAATCCTTCTGCATTGCTGATCAAAAGTTCAAGAAAGTCCAAAAATATGGGCTGTTTACGATTTTGCCAGTCAAAAGTATTTGCTAGGATGCCGGTCAAATCTCAGGAACGTTGTCTGCATCTCAAAAAAGTGCCATCAGCCTTAGAAATGGCTGGCAACATATATTTTCCTTGATGGAAACAAGAAATTGAGAAGCACGTCGCTGTAAGCCCTTCCCAGTCCCTTGACGCACAAGAAATGCCTACAGTTGCAGGCAAGAAAATCCCCCCGTGTCACGTTTCTCTGATGTCTATTCCAGGAAACATTCGTGAGGCAGGCTACTCAGTATTTAGGGGAGATAAAAAGGGATAATGGAGAATGCATCCCCACACTGGATGTACAGTTCCTTAAATAAAAAAATAAACCTTCTATGAGATCTTTGCCAAAGAGCCAAAGCCTGGTTTTCTTACATTGAAGCCCAAGGGGGTTTTTGAGCATGAAGTCAAGTATTTTGAAGATTTATGAGAATAAACAAAAGCCAACTATTGCAGTATAAAAAAGGTTCTCAAGCTGCAAGCAGCTTCTGATGCTTAGTCTCCAGAACTCCAACACATGTCAACTTAACCTAGGGAAAATTACAGAGATTCTAGTATCCCAGATGTTTAGTGTGGAGATTTTTGTGATTGCAGAAGCCATAGTCATGATCGAAGGCAATAGGGCTCAAGCAGTAGTTGGTGTAGAAGGTCCTTGTTTGACCACAATACCGATCTGATGATACTATGTCCCGAATTATGAGAACCCACCAAATCATCAAAGAATTGAAAAACTATGGCACTTCAAAACAAAAATTTAAGAAGAGAACGTTGAAAATGAAAATGATCATGATTATGGGGGGCTTCATCGAATCCTGTACACTAATACACAACAGCATGGATCCAGAAATAGGCTGACTTGAGACCAGAATCCTGTATACTCTTATACAACAGCAATGGGCTGACTTGAGACAATGGTATTTTCCTGAAAGGCCAGGCTTCGATGCGGCAGAATCCAGGTTCCATTCCAGATAAAGCAGACTTGTGAAGCTCCTGTATTGTTCATGATCCATGCCAATTTACAGAAAGCTGTGTTCCTGCTGCTGTCACTGTTGGCACTGAGAAGATGTTATTTGCTGGGGTGCTGGCATCACCCTTGCATTTGCAGTGGGGCTCATACAAGGTTTCTGAGAATGAACCCTTCCAACTTGTGCAGTAGCAAATTGCTGCATACCACTGGCAACAGCTGTGCTGCCATTTGAGGAAGCAGCTGTCATACCAGCAGAGATTGATAAGAGAGGGACCTGTGATACTGCTGCACTGTTACTGCAACTTGGATTGTAAAGGCCAGCTGCCATCGGTGAGAAGTTCTGGCCTGGTTTCCATTGAGGCGAAGGGACACCTCCACTCCTGAAGCCCTTCGGTGATGAAAGGGGAATATCAGTGAGTGGTGGAATACTCAAAGGATTGTTCATTTTACCTGCAAATGGAAGACCTTTGTGTCCAGGCTTCCCTGACAGCTGTAAAGGTACAGAGATTGACTGCAATCCACTCTTTCCAGGCTGTGATAGCCGCTGCAAGCCCATGTTGAAGCCTGCCTGCCATTTTTTATGTCTGCTTTGCTGGCTCTGTAACTGTTGACCTGGATGACCCTGCTGCTCCTGCTGCTGCTTTGTTGATGAGGGCTGTGGTTGTGAAAAAACAGACAGTTGCGTCTGCTGTGAAGTACCTGCTCCTGGAGGAGACAATGAAGGCTGGACGGAAGATGCAGAAGAAAAAGAGGAGATCGAGGTTGGCTTCTGTTGTGAAGGCTGTTTTGCCTTATGTTGTTGAGCTACATCCATGGGCAATTGAGTCAAATGTATTTCAAGATCTTGAACAGAAGCTTGAAGTTGTAGTATATTCAGTCGCCCACCCACAGCAGTTGGGTGTACACTTGTCAGCTGTTGCCCAGCAGGAATGGTTCCCTGGGATTGGAGCACACGTCGCCCTTGTACAGGATGCAACATTTGTTGTTGCAAAAGCCGTTCATGGAGCTTAATGGGTGGCATATTCGATTGGCCTCCCTGTGTCGAGAGATTTTGCATCTGCACCACTGCACTTCCCATCCCTTTAGAGTTCTTCTTTAGTTGTTGCTGCTCTTGCTGTGGTTTCTTGAACTGTTTCTTTTGATGATGCTTCATCTGGTTCGGAAGTTCTGCTGATGAAGCTAAAACTTGGGGTGGCAGAGAAGATGCCGCAGAGGGGTAATTTACCAATTCTTGCAACTGCGACGAGCTTACAGGAACTACTGCCTGTTGCTGTTGCCGTTCTACCCCCTGCTGAGGGTGTGAGGGTAGTAATGCAAGCTGCTGAGGTAAGAGGTGAGATTGTTGATGCTGTTGAGATAGAAAATGAGCACGGGGAGGCAGAACATGTTGTTGAGAAAGAGCATGAGACTGTGGTGATAGCAATGCTGATTGTAAAGAATTGCTGCTCGGGAACAAGTGCTGCTGAAACATCTCCTCTTGCTGTTGGTGCTGTAACTGCTGCCTTTCTTTTTCCATGTGCATTATGTTATAAGCCTGCTGCTGATTTGTGCCAGGATTCTGCTGTTGTGGATGTAAATGATTTTTACGATCTAATGGTTCCTGCTGCTGTTGCTGTATTAAAAAATTTTGAGTTGGTGATGAACTCACAGTACTGGATAAACTGGTATTCAAATTATTCAGAGCAGTGACTTCCTGAGGGTCAGCCTGATGACCCGGTTGTTGAAGCTCTTGTATAAGTATCTGTTGTCCTGACTGCAGTTAAAATTCAAGAAACAACAGTGCGAAAGAATCATACGAATTGCAACATATCAAGACCTTAATGTAAGAATAAAAATGCATAGTAAAAAACCAGTTTTGAAGATCTCACTTGAATCATTGGCATGGCCTCCCTGGATTTTCCCATTCTATTCATGGAACAAGGTACAGCACCAGCAGAAATATCACCAGTCATTCCCACTCCCACAGAAAGTGCAATACTGTTCATGCTAGCAGGTACATTTGGAACAGCACATGAACCCATTCCAGGTAGCCCTGCTCTAGAAATTGGCATGCCTCCACCTAAGCCACACATAGTTTCCGTGCTGTTTTCTGAAGACAGCATATGAGCTCCACAATCAGCAGGGCTCAGCAAGCCCGTAAGAGGCAATCCGGATCTGACAGAAGCCTGTGTTTCTAATCCTCGACCAGCTACAATCTGACAGTAATGCAGCTGCTGTTCTTCTGCTGTGATTGGCCTCAGTGAAACTGCCATGTGCAGTGCATCCCTGCTCACACGTTCATTACCACAGCTTTATTCACATATGCAAACTACTTTTAAACGACAGAAAGACTAGATCTTTCAGGAAATCCATTAAATGATGTGGGCTTTAAGCTGACAGAACAGTAGCTCAAAATGTGCCACGAGTGTTTAGATAGCTAAAAACCAAGATCCCCAAAAATTTGCCATTATTTTTAAGCCACCCCTTTTGTATTGCAAAAACATGCATATTAGAAGAGCAATAGAAGATGATGTGCATGTGCATCTGGGGATGACAAGGACCTAGGTTTCAGTTGACCTGGGTAGGATTGTGCTGTAGGAGCGGTGTAGGCACACGCTTAGCGTTGCACCAGGCTGGGAAGGAGCTCCAGATAGCAGCAGATTTGGGGCAGGGCTGCCTAATCAGAGAGTTTAAATCAAAACCAAAAGACTCTCAGTCTTAAACTGATGTATGGCTGTTTACTCTTCCAGAATATTATGTAGGTACTCTAAATAATTGGGGTTGCTTTTTGCACTCCTTGGGAGCTGCCATGTGCCCTCCCTAAAGCAGATGTACTAGAAGGTTTCTTGCTGTCCCATAGACCTTTTGGTCTCCAGTGGACGTTAATAGACTTTCTTTCTTTCTTTCTTTCTTTCTCCTCAATCCCCCTTTCTCCAACCCCCTTTTCTACAGAGAGCTATAGAAGGAAAATGATGTGGAACGGCCAAAGGGCTTTTGGCATTCAGGTCAAGGAAAGAAGGAATGCAAGCTTTGCAGGGCACTCTATGAGCTAAAACAAGCCCCAAGAGAGTGGTATCAAAGGATAGATGACTACTTCTATCACAATAGGCTTATTTCATAATCCATCTGATGCAAACCTCTATTTCTTCATAGGGGGAGGTAAGACCATGGTTATAATCTTGTATGTTGATGACTTAATTATCACAGGTGTTCACAAGAAGAAGATCCAAGAAGTCAAGGGATTGCTGATGATGGAGTTCAAGATAACAGACTAAGCACTTCCCCATTAGTTTCTTGAGGTAGAAGTATAGCAAAAAAGAAACAATATCTTCATTTGTTAAGGGAAGTATTGTCAAAAAGTACTGAGGAGATTCAAGGTTCAGAAATGTAAGGAAGCACCAACCCCAATGGAGGTCGAGACAAAGCTTAGCAATGAGGATAGGTCTCAGCTCATTGATGCAGGATCATATCATAGGCTGGTTGGAAGCTTGTTGTATCGGATCAACACTTGACTAGATATAGCTTTTCTAGTGGGGTTACTTTGTCAGAACTCAGTTCTCATCGCAGTCAAGGGAGAATCACATGAAGGCAAGATTCAGGGTTTGAGGTATCTAAAGGCATATGCAGTTATGGATCACCTACCACACTGGGGGCGGGCTCGGTCGATTCTATGATTCAGGTTGGGCTGGATATTGGGAAACATGGCGCTCAAGGTCAGGCTATTGCATCATGCTCGTGTCAATAGCCATATCATGGCTCAGCAAGAAGCGACCAACACTTGCACTCTCTTTCACAAAGGCACAATACAAAGCGACATGTTTGGTAGCCTGCGAGGCCATGGGGTCCAAATGGATATTGGAGGACATGGGAGTTTTTCAGGAGGATATGACAGTGATCATATGCGACAAAAGGAGTTGTACAGCGATTGCAAAGAACCCATATTTCATGCTCACACTAAGTATATCCAATACCATTTCATCCAAGAGCTTTGTAGGATGAGATCATGTAGCTGCTTTATTGACAGATAGAGAATAACATCCCTGACATCTTCACACAAAGGCTCTTCCCAGAGAGAGCAGTTGAAGCATCTCATTCGATGCATAGGCATTTGGCCCACAGTTGAGTCATTGACAAAGGGGGTGTTAGAAAAGTGTGCTGACCCACCTGTGAGTCGCCCACATGGGGACGACTTAGGGTTCAGTTGACCTGGGTAGGATTGGGAAGTAGAATCTGGTGTAGACCCACGATTCGGGTTGCGCCAAGCAAGCAAGAAGCTGCAGACAGCAGCAGATTTGAGGCAGCACTGCAGGATTGCAGCACAGTTTAGCAGGGACAGAGCCTATTTATAGATCTGGCAGGAGCTGTAAACAGGTTGGCATCTCTACAGACCAGTTAGGTTTGCTCAGGTCTGGTAGGCCTGTTACTGGGTCAGTTCAGACCTGGTTGACTCCTATTTCAGTTGGCCCTGATTGGTCAGATCTCAGCATACACTTCTGACTCTGGTTTCGCCGAGCATATTGCTGGATGTTTCTGGCTCTTTTCTGAGCTGTTTTTCCTTACACCTGTGTATGAATACAGTCTTAGTTCTTCTTTCTATCTTCTGCTTCAGTCTTCTGATTGTGGGCTCAGCATGTATGGGCACCAACAGTGTGAGACAGAGATTGAGGTTATTCTGCAGCATAGGGTTACTTCTTCAGTCATCCCTCAATTGTAACAGTGCAGGCTGATGTCATCCTGTCCCTGCTCCATACTGTTAGCTGACCTGCTGTACCTGCTGTTGTGGGCTGCAAAGCTGACATGTGGACAGCCATGCCATTGTCTGCAGACACCAATGACAATTACTTACGAGGTTGTGTATAGACATCTACAGACTACATACATTTCACTGTCCATGAATAGAATTGTGCTGCAGCAAATTGACATGTCGAATGCAGTCCTTATGACTTTTGAACAACTAATCCCCAAGTCTTAATTGTCAGTATAGCAGAACCTGTTCACGTATGTGAAGACAAAACCCAAAGCCCTAGAAAAAAAATACAATAATCAACTAAGAAATTACCTCGTGGGAGAAGCATTTACAGAAGCAAATGGAGTCATTCCCGAGCTCAATTGTAAGTTATTTCCTCCATGCAACAAAGACATTCCAGAAAAGGCAGCGCCCATCCCTGACCCTGATGCCAGCATGCCTGACATTCCAAACTCATTCCCTTGTGCAGGCCCATTTGGATAAACATCTGGAGTGAATTCCCCACTTGATGAGGACGTGGATAGCTCCAACGGCCTTCACTCCATGAACGTGATGTTACACAGAATATTAGAACTTAAGACCATAATAGCCATAAATGATAAGATCCTCTCTCTCTCTCTCTCTCTCTCTCTCTCTCTCTCAATAAATAAATTCTACTTCTCAAATGTGTTCACTTGCTCACTTTGTCCTTTTTATTTTGACTCTTATTTCTTCTTATCTTGATTGCAAATACAACAACATTGTTGTGCAAATACAGCTTAGTACAAACCTGTATGGAGCCTAATGCCTAGGAGTGATGCCTAAACGCTAACACTTAGAATTAGGTAGCTATGCACATTCCATAGAGCTGTGACTTGTAATCATTGATGCTAATTGTGTTGGAATACTGAAAGGAAAGAGTAGAGTGGACACAAAATCAGAATACTTGCTTATAGAATGAAGAAGAAAGAGGTCCTTAAGTAGGCACCTCATACAAGGTCACTGACATCACTGATGACCTCAAAGCTCCACAATCATCTCCTCAATCTGCTCCTAGATTCTCTCAATCATCCTATGTGGCTCTCCACCACCTAACTGTGCTTGTGGGCACCTAACTGTGCCTCTAGCACTCACACATAGAAACATAAGGTGTGCCTGAGGCATACACCTTGAGATATCGCAACAAACCCCCCCTCAAGGAAATGCCTCAGGCTATGTCAAGGATACATCTAGTCTCATAGTTTCTCATGCCATCTCATGGTGGTCAAGGATAAATCTATGGCTAGGTTCTCATGCTAGCAAGGGTTCCCTTGGGTGTAAGGTTAACAGAAAGGGATACATAAAGACCTTCCAATGGTTATCTCCCCTGCATGTACATGCACACAATGTCTGCAGGAGGTACCATGGAACAAAACATGCACATGGCCTACATCATAAGGTGACCAGAGGTGTTTACAAAACACACAAAACACAATAGTTTATTTGCATTCATTTTGGAGGACTATCCAGGCTGAGTACCTTGACATAAAAGAGAGATCTGGAGCATACATAGAGATGATTTAAAATGCATAATCTTCATGGGATGCCTCATCTTGTGGAGGCAAATTCACTGTAAGTAGATTTGCATTTTCTGTCTTTGCTTTGTCTCTGCAAAACTTCTCACTATGGTTGTTTTTGCCACAGTGCTTGCATGGATTAACTTTGAAGCAGTCCTTTGAAAGGTGATTTGTCTTTCCACAGTGATTGCAAGGAGAATACTTGCCCTTCTGGAATTTCATAACATAAGCAGTGTCATTGCCTTTCCTTAACTCCATATGTCTTTCTTCTTCTTGGAGAGCTGAGATAATGCCTTCAAGGTTTGGATTGGGAAGATTCTTCAAAGTGCTAACAATGTGATCAAAACTTTCAGGCATACTCTTAAGTAACACTGCCATAGCATCATCAGGGGTGATAGGAGAGTTGATAGAAGCTAACTGAGTCATAAGACTCCGCATATAGTTGACATGAGCAGCTAAAGTAGTATCACTTGCCATCTTTAATTCAAAGAAAGAGATTTTAAGTGATAGTTTAGATATGTGAGAGCTTGCACCAAAAATCAAGTCTAGCTTCTGCCATGCTTCCGATGGAGACTCCAAGTCAGATATATGATGTATGTAATCATCACCCAAAGCTAAAGCAATTATACCATATGCTTTTTCTTCTCTTGCTGGATCCCTTGCCGGTCGTGTCGGAGTTGAAGATTCTCCAGCATTTGAGGCCGTAGAAGAAGCGGTAGGAGTAGGTTTGACAAGTCCCCATAAGTTCTCCCGCATCAATGCAAATTTTACCTTCATTTGCCATGTATGGAAGCCCTTTCCATTGAACTTCTCAAGATTATATATGGTAGCCATGAGAGGGTCTAACCCAGATATTGGGCAGTGTCTATCTCTCTTACAAGGCAAAAATAACTGAAAGACTTCCAAAATATGAGCACTTAATGTAGCAAATAGTAGTGACTAGATTTCAAACAATGATGCTTCTTCTTACATGCTTCATAGAAGTGGATGAAATAAACATTTTCCAATCAAAACCAGGTCTAGCAAGTCAAAACAAAACTGAATCCACACTTGTACTGAAGTTATTGAAAGCTTCAAAAAACCAAAAATGCTAGAGTAGCATTTTATGTAGCATCATCTTCAAAAACTTGTCCAAAACTGTCAAAACTGAAATGCTGAACTTGGAGGGCTTGTAGCTCACTCTTCAAAGCAAGGAAAAGAGGGCTTTCTGAAGCAAAAGAAAGCTCATATACCAGAGAAGGTCCAGCACAGAGGTTGGACGAAATGGTGCGCACTTTTGCCCGGGAGAGTTGCTACAGGCTGAAACTGAGTTTTGACGATTTCTCCCTCGTTACTGAACCAAATGACCTGAAAAATGGCTCAAAATCTTCGTCTTGAGGTCGCCCATCTACTCCTAAGAGGGCTCAGGCAATGGCGGAGTAGGCAGGGAGTATTGAGCAACAGAAGAAATTCGCTGTTTGGAGAATGGCAGCCACCACAGACGTTTTTTTTTCAATTGCTTGCAGGTGGAAGTTCGCCCATACTAGAGGAGTTTCCAGCTCAGAGGGTTTGGGCAATGGCTGTTTGTAGATGGAGAACCAAGCTCTCAAAGATTTTGGGAAGAAAGAGGAAAATGGAGAAGAAGAAGATGAAGAAGAAGATGATGATGTGGCAGAAATGGGCTCAAGGGGGATCAAAGGGCTCTGATACCATGTTGGAATACTGAAAGGAAAGAGTAGAGTTGACACAAAATCAGAATACTTGCTTATAGAATGAAGAAGAAAGAGGTCCTTAAGTAGGCACCTCATACAAGGTCACTGACATCACTGATGACCTCAAAGCTCCACAATCATCTCCTCAATCTGCTCCTAGATTCTCTCAATCATCCTATGTGGCTCTCCACCACCTAACTGTGCTTGTGGGCACCTAACTGTGCCTCTAGCACTCACACATAGAAACATAAGGTGTGCCTGAGGCATACACCTTGAGATATCGCAACAAATTGTTCTCTCCAATAGATCCTATTGGGTCTCAAATGGGTTGCAGGAGACTAATAGCCCCGCGAGCACTCAACCCATGGGCACCATCATAGTGGCGTCTCGATGCTAGGCGGCATCATGCCATCTGCAAGTACACCCTATAGAGAGGAGTCGAGCACGCCAGCTAGTGACAGATCTTGAACATGCTCCAAAGAGATTGGTCTCTCCTCAGCTCAGCTCTCCTCATCTCATCTCTCCTCAGGCTCATCTCATCTCAGCTCAGCTCTCTCTCTCCTCCTATTCCTGCTCTTTCCTCCTACTCTTGCTTCTCCTCCACCTGCTCACGCCTGCCCTTCTCTCCTCCATCCACCTCTTCTCCTTGCTGGTAGTTCCTGGCCTAATTGGCCCCCCAATTACATGGCTGTTAAGGGACAGCCCAAAACCCCTCATCTAGTCATTTGAATGCAATGGGCAGCAACCCACAGCCTAGGCTAGGCCCCTACAGGACCGCCTAGGTCACGCACCCTGCAACAAAGACAAAAAAGAGAAAGAATATGGGGACAGGAGGAAAGGGCAAAGACCATAGCTCTATCCTCTTCTATGGCACTTGCAGCAGGAGGAGATCAGAGGTGCTAGTATGCACGTACAGAGAGATGGTTTGAGCGACTGGGGCTCCACATGGATAGACTACCTCCCTTCCAGTACAGCATGGATGCTCCGTTCTCTCCCCTCTTATCACACGAGGTCAACCAGGTTATCCGTGAGGATCTACTACAGCTACACACTTTTCGGACTTGGTAGGAACCGAGTGAACTCCCAGTGAAGCTTAGCTTATATAGATATCACTTCTTACATATCACAGCGGAGGGTTTCATTGACCCACCTGGATACACACAGATTCACCTACCCCACTCGATGAGGATCTCTCTTTGGCAATTCCAAGTCTCTTCACACAGACTTTGCATCGAGAGCGGCAAAGCAGAGCGACTACCCAGGGAGCGGCGCATATGCACACTATGTGACATACAAGAGGTTGAGACAGAGGAGCATTTCATCTTCAAGTGTCCTGTGTACTATGAGATCCGAGGACGTTTCCACTGCCTCTTCAGAGATAGTTATGGGATTTTAGCCCATTTCCTCTCGTACCCAAACCAGCGGTGTTTAGCAAGTTTCATCCATGAGGCACTTAGACACCACGAGAGGATACTCTGAGCATGGAGACAAGAGCAGACTTCTTCCTCGGTTGATCCCTCTCAGAGCTCTATCACGGAGTTCTTTCAACTAGATCACATGGACCCCAACGAGACGAGGCCTCGACATGACCGTGACCCGGAGCCCGTAACCCGACAGCTCAGACAGAGGGTCGACACACAGATCACACTTGGAGACATCCCCTCCTTGTTTAGAGTTGGAGCCCGACCGACGGGGGTCATAGTAGCCCTGGTTAGATGCAGAGCTACGACCAGGAGACGTACCAGGGCTGCACCTCTGAGTGGCCAACAGCACTCTATTGCCGACTTCATGCCTCCACTGCCTCATCCATCCTGATATCTTGCTGTTGCTCGGGATGATGATGATATTGATGATGATGCTGAGATTGATATATAGTCGACCATCGACATGACTATGTTGTACTTAGGACTTAGTACTGCCATTCTGCATTTTTTGCATTTTTTGCAATTTGCATTTTGCATTGGTATGGACGCTCGTTAAGTAGCTCCACTACCACAGCTCGTTGTATCAAGAATTTCACAGTCTCATAGACCCATCAGTCTTCCGAAGACTTTAATAAACTTTCTTTCTTTCTTTCTTTCTTTCTACATTTATACCAGACCCCTTTCAGGTACGAAGACCAGGTTATGCTAGGGCTGACCTACCTGATGCTTGGGAGTCCCTTTTGGTGGAGGTTCATAACATACGCACCTGAGAGGTGGAGCTGACACGCTTCGCATAGGAGCAGGCCCACTTCGCTCAGGAGCAGGTCCGTGTCAGACAGAAGTAGGCCGCTCTTATCCAGGAGCTCAGATAGGACATCATACACCTGAAGGGGGAGATGACCACCCTAAAGAGGGCCACAGGGGGTACACCATTAGCAGCAGTAGAGGCTCAGATTGCCACCATGCAGACAGCAAGTGCGGAGACCTCTCGATGGGTCGATGTGGCAAAGCAGGAACCTACAAAGGCCACTGTTTCAGCCACTCTTCTGAAGCAGCAGCAAAGGGCCAGTAAGGCCCTCAACATTCGACAGTTGAGGAGGCGATCACCTTTGTGATCACTACTCTAGGGGTATCAGAGCATGGAGTTGAGGGTGCATGGCATGTGGGGAGAGACCCCAACCGAGAGCAGCCCCTTATCATACACTTCTGGGACTCTCAGGCGAAAATGGAGGCACTCTGACGCAGATCAACACTACGTGACCACCCCACAATCTCAATGGACAAGGACCTGACACCGTTACAGATTAAGGAGAGGCATGCCCTCCTACAGCAGTGGGATGCGGCCCGCAAAGAGGGGAAGTGGGATGTGGTCCGTGATGACACACTCTTGATTGGCCCCCGTCAGGGAACCACCCGTCCTCCCACATAGGGGGGCGGGGTCTATGAGACTCAGGATATTGAATCCGTTGCATGGACCATTTAAAACTGCAATGGTACCTTATGGTCAAACGCAGGGAATTTTTTGGAATCCTACACAGGACGTGACATATTCTTCTTGACAGGGACACACCAGAGTCTAGAGCGCCCTTTACCGATCGCCAGTGGGTACACGTTCAGCATTTAGAGACGAGACGAGGAAGACAAGTGGAATACGAGGGTCAGGAGAAGTGGGGGTGATCTTCAGATCCTCTCTCGTCGGAGCCATCTATTGAGAAGAGGGATATGTACTCTAGGTTCATGTGGGTCCAGATCCGGCACACTAATAGCCGTGACCTCTTTGTAACGATACACTACTTCCTCTTGAGACATCTCACTTCGCCAAGGACACATGGCACGAGGAGGGCAAGTCGTCACCGTATGCATCTCTCTTCCCAGACATTGTAGATCTCTCAAGCCACGAGGAAGTCCTTCTCGTTGGGGACTTCAACACTAGGACGAGGGTGCCACTACTAGATTTTTGAGTTGACTCTATCCAGCTACCCGTGGATGAGGCAAGTATGACATGAGTATCAGCTGACAAGTAAGGTCCAGTCACATCATATGGACACGCACTTCTGGACATGGGTAGGGTACATGACCTTCTCATTTATAATGGTCTTCAGCTATGGCCCTACTCAGGTGGTTTCACTTGTTTCCCACACGGGGGGGACTCTAGCGTAGTCGACTATATCATGCGATCCCTACCTTCGCATCACACATCACTGACTTCTTTGTCTCATTGCTCCCTCTGAGGACGGACCACACTTATCTCTTCTTCAGCATCTCTACCCCCCGCCTCACAGTGCCGTCTATTGATCCGATCACTCACACTACTTACCATGATCTACATTTTGATCACGACCTAGCTCCATCTTACTATGCACGACTTTACACATACATCGATCACATGCCCCTCTTAGAGGACCGCGCTGCCTTCATTAGCTGCTCACTCCACGAGGCTTCCTTACATGCTTTTCCCTACACTGCTTGCTCTACTAGATCTCCGCCTCTTGGGTTTGTGCCTTGCAATAGTTGGTACAATGCGGAGTGTAAGGCCCTTTGCCGACAGCTCTCATTCGAAGCCAAACATTATCTTCCAAACATCTTTTGTGCAAATTCCTTGAGTGAACGTCACCCTCACCTCTTGCCGATACTCGAATTTGGCACACATATGCACGCAGCCTTTATGATGCCCCACACCAGCCCGCCCTGGATCACTCTCACTCACCTCGCCCCACCACTTGCACCCTATTCACTAGAGGTGGCATCAAGGACGCGGCATAGAAACTTCACAATGGCCGAGCGAAAGCTCATGAAGGGCTCTTCACTGAATTTGTTGCATATGGGATTGATATCCTAGCCCCGATCCTAGCTAAGCACTTCAACGACACAGTTTTCCTTGGCTTCCCAAGCGCCTAGACCCTTAACACTATCACTCCTATTCCCAAGGCAGGGGATCCCATGAATCCAACAAACTACAAGACCATTTATGATTGGACATGTCATCTCCAAGATTTATGCATCAATGTTTGACACAGAGGTCAGCCAGTTCGCAGACATCCAGGGACTTAGGGCAGAGGGCCGGGCAGGATTTCAATGGTACCATGGAACCATGGATCATGTGCTCACACTCCAAAGCATCATAGAGGAGGCCAGATCACGGAAGCAGAAGGTATATTGTTGCTTTGTGGACTTCCACAAAGCCTTTGACACAGTCCCACGGGCTCACCTCATTAGGCACCTACAGGAGCTAGGGTATGACCAGGACATCATATGGGCTGTTATGGCACTCTATGAGAGGGTCTTAGGCCGAGTTCGGACAGGTGCCAGATGGATATAGGAGATTATGATCACCATTAGAGTCAAACAAGATTGCCCGTTGTCACCAACCTTGTTTGACCTCTACATAGACGAGCTCGAGAGGACTTTAAGCCGGGGGGGGGGTGCTCATACTCTCAACTTTTTGTTGAAAGATATTGGACAATTGTCATTTGTGCAACCAATGCTACAAGATGCTAATGCTGCAGTGATTTTTATAAAGAGCCATCAATACTTGCATGAAGTATTCAGAGAGCACGTCTGAGTATGTTAGGAGCCTGCTGAGGGGCCCAAAACTGTCTATGAAGAGGCAGTGATATAGGTTACGGATCTCATAGTATACGGCGCATTTGAATGCGAAGTGCTCCTCTGACTCGATCTTATGTCGATCACACAATATGCAAATGTGGCCCTCCTTGGGAATCCCCTCAGCTCGTCCACTCGATATACAGAGTGGGTGTGATGACACTCGAAATTGCCAAATGGCAATCCTCAGTGAGTGCAATAGGTGGATCCGAGTGTACTCTGGGGGGATAATGAAACCCATCTCAGAGATGTGGAGGCAATGATCCCTGTAGTAGCTAAGCTTCATTAAAAGCTCGCTTGGCTTCAACCAAGTCCTGAAAGTGTGTAGCTGTAGGAGATCTTCTCGATTGACCTGGTTCACCTCATGGTATCCAAGTGGGATAGATGGGACGTCTAAGCTGTATTGGAAAGGGGGCAACCTGTCAATGTGAAGTCCCATTCTCTCAAACCACCTACATGTCTTGCATACCAACCCCTCTCGTCTCCTCCATCTGTGAGACCCATGGATGATGCTAGAGCCAGCCATGGTAACCTACGTCATTTCAATATGCAGGATCCAACAGAATCCATACTATTTGACTCGATGGAGATAGGTGATGCTCTAGAGGGCGGCATCTAGCTACAGAGGGGTAGCTCCGAACTCGGCTTGGATGATATGGTGCGATATTGATGGCTGTCCCTCATCCGCGAGAGCAAGAGGATTTGTAAGCGCTGTACTCGAGCCCACTCTATGTCTGAGAGGTCTGGCCCTCAACAAGGGCTGCCATACATGCCGTTGGTCGAACCAAGGAGTCAAATAGGAGAGCCTTTGTCTGAGGGTCTTGAAAATGTGAATGGAAGCGCTGTCTTTCCAATGAGGCAAGTGAGGCGTAGCCTCTACTCATACGGGCCTGCATCCCCAATCTCATCGTAAAGATCGGGCCATAGAAAACAACCCCCAAGTAGGTATACGCAGAGACAATCTCAACTGGCTCCCCATCCAAAGTGAACCGCCCCCTATGCATGGCTGCTCGAGATGCGTTGAAGATCATAACCTTGAGATGCGTTGAAGATCATAACCTTGGTTTTGTCAAGGTTGGCCTTCAGATCATGTGACTCACAAAAGGCATGGAACGCACCCAAGTGTCTCGGGAGCCCTTCAGGAGAGGAGGACATCAGTACCACATCATCTGCGTATAGGAGGATCTGAACCAAGGTACTAGCACCTGTCCAAACATCTGCGTATACCTACTTGGGGGTTGTTTTCTATGGCCCGATCTTTACGATGAGATTGGCGATGCAGGCCCGTATGAGTAAAGGCTACGCCTCACTTGCCTCATTGGAAAGACAGCGCTTCCATTCACATTTTCAAGACCCTCAGACCAAGGCTCTCCTATTTGACTCCTTGGTTCGACCAGCGGCATGTATGGCAGCCCTTGTTGAGGGCCAGACCTCTCAGACATAGAGTGGGCTCGAGTACAGCACTTACAGATCCTCTTGCTCTCGCGGATGAGGGACAGCCATCAATATTGCACCATATCATCCAAGCCGAGTTCGGAGCTACCCCTCTGTAGCTAGATGCCGCCCTCCAGAGCATCACCTATCTCCATCGAGTCAAATAGTATGGATTCTGCTGCATCCTGCACATTGAAACGACGTAGGTTACCATGGCTGGCTCTAGCATCATCCATGGGTCTCACAGATGGAGGAGACGAGAGGGGTTGGTATGCAAGACACGTAGGTGGTTTGAGAGAATGGGACTCCACATTGACAAGTTGCCCCCTTTCCAATACAGCTTAGACGTCCCATCTATCCCACTTGGATACCATGAGGTGAACCAAGTCAATCGAGAAGATCTCCTACAGCTACACACTTTCAAGACTTGGTTGGAGCCGAGCGAGCTTTCAGTGAAGCTTAGCTTCTACAGGGATCATTGCCTCCACATCTCTGAGATGGGTTTCATTATCCCCCCAGAGTACACTCGGATCCACCTATTGCACTCACTGAGGATCGCCATTTGGCAATTTCAAGTGTCATCACACCCACTCTGTATATTGAGTGGACGAGCTGAGGGGATTCCCAAGGAGGGCCGCATTTGCATATTGTGTGATCGACATAAGATCGAGTCAGAGGAGCACTTCGCATTCAAATGCGCCGTATACTATGAGATCCGTGGCCTATATCACTGCCTCTTCATAGACAGTTTTGGACCCCTCAGCAGGCTCCTAACATACTCAGACATGCTCTCTGAATACTTCATGCAAGTATTGATGGCTCTTTATAAAAACCACTGCAGCATTAGCATCTTGTAGCATTGGTTGCACAAATGACGATTGTCCAATATCTTTCAACAAAAAGTTGAGAGTATGAGCGCCACATGGCACCCATGCCAGAGTGGGATACTTTGCCATGATCATCTCACCCGTGGTCTTATAATTCGATGCATTATCTGTTACCAATGTAGTAAGATTTTTATTGTCTTGCTGCCGTTCTTCACGAGGCACTTTGGCATAGAGAACTTCTACTCAGGGCGTGGAGACAAGCTTCCGACACACAATCTGATCCCTCTTAGAGCAAGATTACTGAGTCTTTAAACTCAAACCGTATGGATCACACAGCCCCTGCCGGGAGACGCAGCAGAGACCCAGAGTTCGAGACACGCCATACTTGACAGCGGATGGACACGCAGATTACACTTGGCGACCTCCCTTCCTTGTTCAGACCTGGTCCACAAGAGTTACGTTAGCTTTGGTGACAAACATGGTCATCACCAGGAGACCGAGACGGACTGCTCCACAAACAGCCGCCAACACTCCATCACGGGCTACCCATCATCACGATCTCACCCTTCCTCAAGCCCCCCTTGACACCTACACCATCATGAGGTCACATTGTACTAATGAGGAGGAGGATAATGACATCACTGATGCTATATGACTATGTATTTTTTGTATTTTTTGGGCTTAGCATTCAGCATGGGTGATGATGCTCGCTTAGTAGCTCCACCCTCCTGCTTGTTTGTATCACGTTTTTATCAGTCTCATAGACCCATCGGTCTTTCGTAGACTTTAATAAACTCTCTCTCTCTCTCTCTCTCTCACACACACACACACACACACACACACTTTTTTTTTTGTGGAAGAAATATTTTATTACTGTGAAATAATTACATTCATAGGTACTCCAAAAGCAGAGTAACTACTACTCAGCCGAAAATCTCAGTATAAGCCATATATGCATCATGATCAATCAAATGAGTCTGAAAGCAATCATAAAACAATTGCCGCAGAGATCGTTTGAAAAAAACGAAAGATGGAAAAGTAGGATCACCAAAGACTATATGATTTCTGTCCATCCATAGAGTCCAAAGTGCCCAGTAGCGCACCCAAACAAAAAATAAATCAAAACCCTGTCTAGCGGGATGAAAACCAAATAACCAGAAGAACCTGCTCAAAGTGACAGTAGGAAATCTCGCTCGAAGCCCCTGATGAATGAGAGCGAGGAAATCACAAGTATGTGGATAGTGCCAGAATATGTGAGGCAGAGTGTAGACATCCGTGGCAAACAGCCGGGGCAATATATCTATGCGCAAGTAACTGCCCAGATGGAAAAATGCCAAGTAGGACTCGCCAGAGGAAAAGCTGTTGCCGAAGAGGGACTTTATAATGCCAAAGGAGACGCAACCGCTTTCTCCACCACTTTGATGGGCGATCCATATGCCAAACAGAATTGGCTCTATCAGAAACCCAAGATGGAGGTAACAACACATTATACAGAGAAGGTATTGAGTGACCTTTGGCATTACATAATGTCATGATTAGACTTGGTAGTTGTGACACTCACATGTGATGTCAATGAGATTCCCTCACTTGACATTACTTGCATGTGTCTGTGGGAAGAGAAGGCTTCCTTTGCATACAGAAGGAGGCACCCTTAAACATCTCATCGATCAATCACATTCAGTTGTTGCCTCGCTCCTGCTGTCCATCATTCTCTCTCCTTGTTGCATTGCTTGCTCACCACGTGATTCTCAAGAATCATCTGTAATGATCACACAAAGGACAACTCCTGAGATGTGACCAACATTTTTAACCTAATACTTCTTTCATGTCATTAGGGATTTTTGGTTTTGTATTTCCTGAAATTTTTTATTGTGTAATACTTTGTTGTAATTAGGTTTGGGAGAACCACTTAAGCTCCCTTGTTTTGAGTAATATCTTAGACATTAATAACATATCTCTCTCTGTCTTTCTTTCTTTCTTTCTTTCTACCATAGGCCAGTTTGGTCTCTTAAAGACGTTAATAATTCTCTCTCTCTCTCTCTCTCTCTCTCTCTCTCTCTCTCTCTCTCTCTCCCACAGTGCTTAGAGATGGCAGACCAGCAGATACAGCCCCACCTCCACCTCCACCTCCACCTCCTGCCCCGTCCGCTTGACGGGACAGGGCCCATGGGACACACCACCCGTCAGATAGTCTACGCATCGCTGTATGGAACTGCAATGGTTCTTTTACAGCACAACCAGGCAATCTACGGGGGGCATTCTTTGGGAGAGATATCATCTTTTTCACGGAGACACACGAGAGTCCAGAGAGACCTTTGCCACGAGTGACAGGGTATACATGGAGATCTGCCTTCAGGCAGCACGCCCGGACATTTGGAGCGAGAGGATCTGGAGGAGTGGCCATTTTGTACAGAGAGCATCTCGATCGGATCATCACAGTGGAGAGAGCAGATTCACATGCCCGATTCTTGTGGGTACGCATCTGCCGCAGGGCCCCTCAGCGAGATCTTTTTATTGCAGTTTGCTACTTCCCCCCGGCGCAGTCGATCTATTCTTCCACTGGACCAGACCAGTCCATATTTGAGGATCTCTCAGCGCACATTGCAGATTTTTCACGTCGCAGAGAAGTCATCCTTTTAGGAGACTTCAACGCGAGGACCTCAGACAGACAGGCCCTCACTTATGACTTCATGGAGGATCCGGTCATACTCCCAGCATTTCACGATGATAGCCTCTGTCGGACTTCATCAGACTGCACAGTACAGCCCACAGATCAGGGACGTCAGCTACTGGAGCTCCTCACCTCGCACAGTATGGTCATTTATAACGGCTTGTCAAGGTGGCCACAGTCTTCCATGCCTACATTCTCTTCTGCTTCTGGGCGTGGTACTAGCGTGATCGACTACATCATAGGTCCCCCGACTCTAGTCCCTTCCATCCATAGCCTTACTGTTAGCCCCTTCATGCCCTCTGCCGACCATGCACTCATCCACTTTACTTTGACTCATGTCTCCCATGACCCACCTCCCCCTCGTTATCACGACCGTCAACCCTACTATGAGGTTCATTTCGACCACCAGTTCGATGATGTATATAGCCAGAACCTCAGCCGCCTACTCCGTCCTCATCTATTAGATGCTCTACCATCCACGCGGGACCGGTGGGAACTTGTACATACTTCACTCGTTTCTGCCGCTCACATGTCGTTCCCTGCCACATGTCATTCGTCTAGTCCCCCACCGGTTAGTCTTGTTCCTTGCAACGGTTGGTATGACGAGGAGTGTAAGGAACTCCGCAGGAAACTTAACCTTGAGACCAAGGAGAAGTCTCCCCTCCTTGCCGAAACCAAGAGAGACTACAAGTGGTTGGTTAGGCGCAAGAAACGCCAATTTCTAGCACGGAATGAGGAGGAGCTGAGAAGCTTGCTTTTCAGCTGTGACTCCAAGGAATTCTGGAGAAAATTCCTCCGCTCGAAGTCTCAGAGCCCCCTCACTGATCCACGTGTCTGGTCTGCATATACTTCAGCTCTATACGATGTTCCAAATCAGCCAGATATCGATTTATCCCACTCCCCTAGGCCAGCTTCATCTAGTCTCTTCACACCAGAGAGTGTCCGTGCAGCAGTCCACCGATTGAAGAACGGGAGAGCTAAGGATCATGATGGATTGCAAGCGGAGTATGTAATCCATGGGATTGATACCTTAGCTTTTGTTCTCTCCCGTCTCTTCAATGAGTCTGTTTGTACAGGCCTACCACAGTCCTGGTTAGGCAATACCATAGTACCTATCCACAAGTCGGGGGACCCTATGGAGCCGTCGAATTACAGGACCATCATGATTGGCCACGTTATGGCCAAGATCTATGCATCAGTTTTGGAAAGCCGTATAAATGACCATGCCGAGACGACAGGACTCAGAGCCAGAGGGCAGGCTAGATTTCGCACGGATCATTCGACGCTTGACCACATTCTCACACTCAGGGCACTAGTAGAGGAGGCGAAGTCACGAAGCCAACGGCTTTATTGTTACTTCGTGGACTTCAGGAAGGCATTTGATACAGTTCCGCGATTCAGATTGTTTCAGAGGATTCGCGAGATGGGCTTCAGTGGAGAAACACAGTGGGCTATCATGGCTTTGTATGAGAGGGTCACTGGTCGGGTTCGGACTCGGGTTCGGACACGTGAGGGGCTCTCAGAGGAGGTATGCAGCACGATTGGGGTGAAGCAGGGTTGCCCGCTCTCTCCTACTCTCTTTGGACTATATATTGATGAGCTAGAGATGTTCGTACAGATGACAGGCGGTGTGGGCTCTACTCTCTCAGGATCCTCCATTCCTATCCTCCTGTATGCGGACGATGTGGTTCTCATTTCCTCTACTGCTCAGGGCCTCCAGGCACATATTGAGGCACTCCACAGGTTTTGCCAGGACAGGGGATTGACCATAAACCTTGGCAAGACCAAGGTTATGGTTTTCAACACCTCTGATCGTATCTACAGCACGGATGAGTTTTGCTTCACTTATGACGGACAGCCCATTGAGCTTGTTAGAGAGTACACTTATTTGGGGACAGTTTTCAGGGGACCGATCTTTACCATGACATATGCAGCACGAGATAGGATTAGTAAAGGGTATGCTTCGTTGGCTCATCTTGAGCGTCAGTGTTTTCAGTCCCACTTTCAGCATCCCGATACGAAATCCCTGCTATTTGACACATTGGTGAGACCAGCTGCGATGTATGCAGCTCCTTTCTGGGCAGGAGACCTTGGCGCTGCAGATTGGAGACGAGTAGAGAGGTTACAGATCATCATGTTCTCTCGGCTCATTAGGGCCAAGGCTACAGTTCCGCACGAGATCATGCTAGCAGAGTTTGGAGCTACTCCCCTTGCATTGGATGCAGCGTTTCAGTCGGTCATGTATTTGCACAGGGTTAGGGAGTTTGGAGACTCAGCAGCAGGCAGGGCTCGGTTGCCATGGTTAGCACTTGCATCTTCTATGGAGTTGGCACGATCTGGGGCCGGATACTGCTGGTACTTCAAACTCACTAGGTGGCTCACATCTCTTGGACTAGACATGGATAGACTGCCTCCCTTCCGATACAGCATAGATGCCCCTCATCTCGAGTTGACTCGCCACGAGCTTAGTCAGGTCACGAGAGCAGACTTGCTGCAGCTTCATACGTACCGCACTTGGATTTATCCCACGCAGCTTCCGACGAAGATGGCCACATATCGTGACCACTTCCTTCGGATCTCAGAGGATGGATTTGTCATTCCACCAGGCTACACAGGTATCCACATGTCCCACTCACTGAGGATTGCCCTTGGCCAGCTTAGAGTCTCTTCGCATCAGCTCGAGATAGAGGCTGGTAGGATGCGACGCATGGAGGATGGACGGCGTCCAGGCCGAGAGACCAGGATCTGCCCTTGTTGCACCATGGGAGAGGTGGAGTCAGAGGAGCACTTCATTTGCAGATGCCCGCTATATTATGAGATCAGAGGGAGATTCCACTGTCTCTTCACGGATGGCTTTGGACCTCTCTCACGAGTGATGGATTATGAGGATCAGCATTGCCTAGCTCTTTATGTCAGGGAGGCCACTATGCTTCGACGACACTACCTCAGAGACCATCAGCACAGACCGGAGCGTGATAGAGCCCAGCCCGATAGAGCTCAGACACACGCTATACCAGATGGAGGAGCACGAGGAGCACGAGGAGGTCAGAGCTCACACAGGACACATGCCTCCACCCTGTGGATGTACATATGAGATGGTTTGTAGACGCCGCAGGATCTTGTTACATAGGGGACGTACTCGCCGCTTCATCTCCAGACGATCCAGGATGATGGCAGCTTTTCGGAGGAGACTTACTCATGGAGATCTCGCCCCACCAGCCGCTCACCTCACTTTTGCTCAGATTTGTACTCTCATAGCAGGAGGCAGAGTCGATGGACAAGATTTCCAGTATTATTTTGGTTCTCAGACTCCGTGATACATGGACTTGTATCTTTGCATTGACATATTGTACTCATCCCCCCATTTTGCACCCAGGGGCGGTTTCCTTGCATCTAGCTTACTTTGTATTTAGGCTCGGATTTGACAGTATGTACTTTCACTTGCATTGTATTGCGTAGCACTTAGAGGATATTCGACGATGCCTCTTCTTTGTGGCACGTTGATTTTGTGCTATCTTGTACGCAGAGTTCTTGATGTCCCATGGGCCCATTTTGGCCTTTAGTGGACAATAATACACTTTCTTTCTTTCTTTCTTTCTCTCTCTCTCTCTCTCTCTTGATCAATCACCCTACCATAGGCCAGCTTCATCTAGTCTCTTCACACCGGAGAGTGTCCGTGCAGCAGTCCACCGATTGAAGAACGGGAGAGCTAAGGATCATGATGGATTGCAAGCGAAGTATGTAATCCATGGGATTGATACCTTAGCTTTTGTTCTCTCCCGTCTCTTCAATGAGTCTGTTTGTACAGGCCTACCACAGTCCTGGTTAGGCAATACCATAGTACCTATCCACAAGTCGGGGGACCCTATGGAGCCGTCGAATTACAGGACCATCATGATTGGAGGAGCGTGATAGAGCCCAGCCCGATAGAGCTCAGACACACGCTATACCAGATGGAGGAGCACGAGGAGGTCAGAGCTCACACAGGACACATGCCTCCACCCTGTGGATGTACATATGAGATGGTTTGTAGACGCCGCAGGATCTTGTTACATAGGGGACGTACTCGCCGCTTCATCTCCAGACGATCCAGGATGATGGCAGCTTTTCGGAGGAGACTTACTCATGGAGATCTCGCCCCACCAGCCGCTCACCTCACTTTTGCTCAGATTTGTACTCTCATAGCAGGAGGCAGAGTCGATGGACAAGATTTCCAGTATTATTTTGGTTCTCAGACTCCGTGATACATGGACTTGTATCTTTGCATTGACATATTGTACTCATCCCCCCATTTTGCACCCAGGGGCGGTTTCCTTGCATCTAGCTTACTTTGTATTTAGGCTCGGATTTGACAGTATGTACTTTCACTTGCATTGTATTGCGTAGCACTTAGATGATATTCGACGATGCCTCTTCTTTGTGGCACGTTGATTTTGTGCTATCTTGTACGCGGAGTTCTTGATGTCCCATGGGCCCATTTTGGCCTTTAGTGGACAATAATACACTTTCTTTCTTTCTTTCTTTCTCTCTCTCTCTCTCTCTCTTGATCAATCACCCTACCATAGGCCAGCTTCATCTAGTCTCTTCACACCGGAGAGTGTCCGTGCAGCAGTCCACCGATTGAAGAACGGGAGAGCTAAGGATCATGATGGATTGCAAGCGGAGTATGTAATCCATGGGATTGATACCTTAGCTTTTGTTCTCTCCCGTCTCTTCAATGAGTCTGTTTGTACAGGCCTACCACAGTCCTGGTTAGGCAATACCATAGTACCTATCCACAAGTCGGGGGACCCTATGGAGCCGTCGAATTACAGGACCATCATGATTGGCCACGTTATGGCCAAGATCTATGCATCAGTTTTGGAAAGCCGTATAAATGACCATGCCGAGACGACAGGACTCAGAGCCAGAGGACAGGCTGGATTTCGCAGGAATCATTCGACGCTTGACCACATTCTCACACTCAGGGCACTAGTAGAGGAGGCGAAGTCACGAAGGCAACGGCTTTATTGTTGCTTCGTGGACTTCAGGAAGGCATTTGATACAGTTCCGCGATTCAGATTGTTTCAGAGGATTCGCGAGATGGGCTTCAGTGGAGAAACACAGTGGGCTATCATGGCTTTGTATGAGAGGGTCACTGGTCGGGTTCGGACACGTGAGGGGCTCTCAGAGGAGGTATGCAGCACGATTGGGGTAAAGCAGGGTTGCCCGCTCTCTCCTACTCTCTTTGGACTATATATTGATGAGCTAGAGATGTTCGTACAGATGACAGGCGGTGTGGGCTCTACTCTCTCAGGATCCTCCATTCCTATCCTCCTGTATGCGGACGATGTGGTTCTCATTTCCTCTACTGCTCAGGGCCTCCAGGCACATATTGAGGCACTCCACAAGTTTTGCCAGGACAGGGGATTGACCGTAAACCTTGGCAAGACCAAGGTTATGGTTTTCAACACCTCTGATCGTATCTACAGCACGGATGAGTTTTGCTTCACTTATGACGGACAGCCCATTGAGCTTGTAAGAGAGTACACTTATTTGGGGGCAGTTTTCAGGGGACCGATCTTTACCATGACATATGCAGCACGAGATAGGATTAGTAAAGGGTATGCTTCGTTGGCTCATCTTGAGCGTCAGTGTTTTCAGTCCCACTTTCAGCATCCCGATACGAAATCCCTGCTATTTGACACATTGGTGAGACCATGTATGCAGCTCCTTTCTGGGC
The DNA here is from genome assembly GCF_047967505.1 of Dipteris shenzhenensis. Classification (NCBI taxonomy): domain Eukaryota; kingdom Viridiplantae; phylum Streptophyta; class Polypodiopsida; order Gleicheniales; family Dipteridaceae; genus Dipteris; species Dipteris shenzhenensis. The sequence goes on from NC_141605.1 coordinate 11,863,785, forward strand.
AGGAGACCTTGGCGCTGCAGATTGGAGACGAGTAGAGAGGTTACAGATCATCATGTTCTCTCGGCTCATTAGGGCCAAGGCTACAGTTCCGCACGAGATCATGCTAGCAGAGTTTGGAGCTACTCCCCTTGCATTGGATGCAGCGTTTCAGTCTGTCATGTATTTGCACAGGGTTAGGGAGTTTGGAGACTCAGCAGCAGGCAGAGCTCGGTTGCCATGGTTAGCACTTGCATCTTCTATGGAGTTGGCACGATCTGGGGCCCGATACTGCTGGTACTTCAGACTCACTAGGTGGCTCACATCTCTTGGACTAGACATGGATAGACTGCCTCCCTTCCGATACAGCATAGATGCCCCTCATCTCGAGTTGACTCGCCACGAGCTTAGTCAGGTCACGAGAGCAGACTTGCTGCAGCTTCATACGTACCGCACTTGGATTTATCCCACGCAGCTTCCGATGAAGATGGCCACATATCGTGACCACTTCCTTCGGATCTCAGAGGATGGATTTGTCATTCCACCAGGCTACACAGGTATCCACATGTCCCACTCACTGAGGATTGCCCTTGGCCAGCTTAGAGTCTCTTCGCATCAGCTCGAGATAGAGGCTGGTAGGATGCGACGCATGAAGGATGGACGGCGTCCAGGCCGAGAGACCAGGATCTGCCCTTGTTGCACCATGGGAGAGGTGGAGTCAGAGGAGCACTTCATTTGCAGATGCCCGCTATATTATGAGATCAGAGGGAGATTCCACTGTCTCTTCACGGATGGCTTTGGACCTCTCTCACGAGTGATGGATTATGAGGATCAGCATTGCCTAGCTCTTTATGTCAGGGAGGCCACTATGCTTCGACGACACTACCTCAGAGACCATCAGCACAGACCGGAGCGTGATAGAGCCCAGCCCGATAGAGCTCAGACACACGCTATACCAGATGGAGGAGCACGAGGAGCACGAGGAGGTCAGAGCTCACACAGGACACATGCCTCCACCCTGTGGATGTACATATGAGATGGTTTGTAGACGCCGCAAGATCTTGTTACATAGGGGACGTACTCGCCGCTTCATCTCCAGACGATCCAGGATGATGGCAGCTTTTCGGAGGAGACTTACTCATGGAGATCTCGCCCCACCAGCCGCTCACCTCACTTTTGCTCAGATTTGTACTCTCATAGCAGGAGGCAGAGTCGATGGACAGGATTTCCAGTATTATTTTGGTTCTCAGACTCCGTGATACATGGACTTGTATCTTTGCATTGACATATTGTACTCATCCCCCCATTTTGCACCCAGGGGCGGTTTCCTTGCATCTAGCTTACTTTGTATTTAGGCTCGGATTTGACATTATGTACTTTCACTTGCATTGTATTGTGTAGCACTTAGATGATATTCGACGATGCCTCTTCTTTGTGGCACGTTGATTTTGTGCTATCTTGTACGCAGAGTTCTTGATGTCCCATGGGCCCATTTTGGCCTTTAGTGGACAATAATACACTTTCTTTCTTTCTTTCTTTCTCTCTCTCTATCTATGTATCTATCTATCTATATATGGGTGTTGGTGCACGCTTAGTGGCTCCACCCTCAGCTAATTGTATTAGTTTCTCTCATAATTGCATTGAAACACGTTTCAAACACATAGGAAACGGACCGAAACGTTTTCACTTTTTAAAACACGTTTTTTAATCATCAAATTTTCCAAAAATTTAAAAATATTTGCTGTTTTTTTAATATAAAATGAACGGTTTTATCTCCTATTAAGATGAGGGAACTATCCCCAATACTACAATTCAGCTCAAGTGAGCAATATCAGCAAAGTTCATATTTAGGAGCTCATCTACAAAATGAGAATTGGCTTTAGATGGCCTGTCAACAAGTGTTGCTTTATAGATGTTGGTTATTGGTTGGTCAATATGTTCTCCCCAACTCTGAACGAACCTTACGATGAGAGCCTTCACTCCTTGTCAACACTGTTATCCATCATAACCCACTGCATTCTCAAAAATCATGTTGTTTCTTACTATCCAAATATACAAAAGTACATCACATCTAAGGATGGGCCACTCCTCTTGTAATGTAGAAGAGTAGGCCTTGTCATCTCCCAGGAGTACCATGTTCCAAGAGATGGGGCATCTCTCACGTAAGCTGAAGCTTGCTTGTTCTAAGTCATAGTCCAAAGTTCTTGAGCTAGGTGGCACAATTAGAGAGTCTTGTATTCTACCATTCTAACATGTGATTGATGGGAAAGGAGGGAAGCCTCACCACGTCAATCCACATAACATTGACATTACAAAGAGCAAAGAGATTCCTAAGATCCCTCATAAGGAGAGTAATATCTACTCCATGCTATATGAGGAGCTCATGGCTCCTCCTTGTATCACTCGATCCTAGACATAGGCTAGTACTAGTGCAGCCCCACGTTCATACATGATATGATGACTCAGAGATATATGAGGATTGAGCAAGTGGTACAGAGGATGAGGATGCTAAGGAGGAGGATGCTGAGGACTTGGAGGCTCCTCGTATCACTCGATCCTAGACACGGGCTAGTACTAGTGCAGCCCCACGTTCATACATGATACGATGACTCAGAGATATATGAGGATTGAGCCAGTGGTACAGAGGATGAGGATGCTAAGGAGGAGGATGCTGAGGACTTGGAGGCTTAGACATTAGTATTTATTAATTTGATCCGTGAGTCATTGTGAATTTTTGAGAAATTTGGATGGCTATTGCATGGTGTCTTAGTCATAGCTTGTAGGTACCTTCAAAAAATCCAAAGTGCTTCACATTCGTGTACATTCTGTGCTAGAATTTTTTGAATTTTTATATGAAACTTTATTGAAACGTTTCAAAATAAATATGAAACTTCCGAAATGTTTTTGAAACACGTTTGTACGAGACGTTTCTGAAACGCCTGGCAACTATGATTGTCAACTTTCTTTATTAGTCTCATGGACCCTTTTGGTCTTCTGAAGACTTTTATGAGATCCGTGGCAGATTTCACTGTTTATTTGGGCACGGATTTGGACCTCTCTCTTGGATTATGGAGTATGAGGATCAGTATTGCTTAGTGTTGTTCATCAGGGAGATCACCAGATACAGAGAGAGATTCCTCAGAGAGCACCGTCGCATCCCTGCCAGAGACCTGGTTATTCATGAGGAGCAGGACGAGGCGCAGGACCATGAGCACAGAGATAGCCCAGCTTGCCAGAGAGCACCGATGGTTCCACCCCGAGGATGTACATATGACATGATCCGGCAGCACCGCAAGATGATCTTACACAGAGGCCGTACCCGTCGCTTTATTTCTAGACGACGGAGGATGATGGCAGATTTTCGGAGGAGATTGCTCCATGGAGACTTGGCACCGCCAGCAGCCCACTTGACACTTGCCCAGATCTTCACACTCATGGCAGGAGGCATGGTCGATGGCCATGACTTCCATCATTTCTTTGGATCACATACCCCTTAGGGAAGACGATGTTCCTCATATTTCATATTTTACATTTTGTATCTAGGCATTTTTGGTACTCTATTTCATTTCATTTTGTATCTAGGATTTTTGTAGCCATTTTTGGCATCTTAGCTGTATTACGATGAGGCCACCTAGTTGGCGCATCGTTGATGATGTATTTTCCTTTCGGATGATTTTGTCCCATAGGCCATGTATGGCCTTCCGTGGACCTTTAATAAAATTTCTTTCTTTCTCTCTCTCTCTCTCTCTCTCTCTCTCTCTCTCTCTCTCTTTCTTTCTTTCTTTCTCTGCGTGCGTGTGTGCGTGCGTGCGTGTGTGTGTATGTGTAATGTAGACAAGTGATTCATACCCAGGTGCTCATGGCAATGCAATTGTCTTTGCATCCATCTTGTGGGTGCACATCAATCTAGTTAACATGTGAGTCAAGGATGGAAACAATATCAAGAAATTGGTTTGCTAACATACGTAAGTGGACCACCAAGTAAGCCGCTATGGTTTGAGGCATGCGATTCATGCTCTGATAGAAGCTGCTTTTGGCCTTGAAAGTCATTCTGGATAAGAGAGAAAATGTTATGAAATAAGATCTTCATGTTATGCTGAGATGCAAACCATAATAAAAGACAATTGTCGTTAAAATTTATCTGAATAAATGTTTATGGAAGCATTAAGCTCCAAAATTGCAAGTTTGAGACTGTATGAAAGTGACCAAGAAGCAAACTTGTATGTATCCAAAAAGAATTACAGAGGAAATATTGGAGCAAACAAAAGGAAAAAAGCTTTGCTAAGCAAGATCCAAAAGAATAGTTCACAATAAATGCCCCAGCCACAAGAGCCCCATATTTGTTTTCTCAAGCATCTTAAAATAATTTTGTAATGAATGAAGTAATCAGATTCATAAACACAGAATAGTCCTTGTATGAAACGTGTAAGGAACTTCAAGACTCCCATATTTGTTTCCTTGAGATTCCAAAATTAGTTTTGTAATCAACTAACTAATTGAACTAACTTTAACACTTAGCAATCATCCAATTGTAGCTGCCTGGTTTCTACATCTGGCCCTGGTGGGCTTTAAAAAAACAGATTCATGAACACGTGCATTCACCCAGGCATGCAGATGTGCACGTGCACGTGCACGTGCACGGGCGCATGTGCTTACACATGAACAGACCTGCAGCTTCCAACTGTGGAGCTGTTGATGTAGCTGTACAATGCATTCAATGTGTTTTTTAATTATCTCCTCCAAATGGTGAGGCAGAAACCTTGTACCTGCCTGCTGATTAAAGTGAAAACAAAATATTGTGATCTGCAACTTCACAAAGCTCAGCCTTGAGAGCAGAAAATTGAGTAAATAACCAACAAAATTTTTGAAACCTTTTGACTCCCTGGAATTGAAACATGTGGTGTTGATGAGCTTGAGTCTTCAGGGATATCACCAACATCACCGCCTGATCTCTCCCTTATCATTTCGTAGTGTTCCTTGCAATCCTTGGCTTTACGGAAAATGCCCTGGAAGAGAAACAATGTAATATAGCTTTACAAAAACTTTGCAGCATCATGAACTACAGCCATGGCAGTGCTATCTTAATTTGGGCATTTTTAAATACCAATCACACTTTATAGAGGGAAATAATTCTAAATCCCTTCTTGACATTATATCAAATATCATTGCAGATAAAATGTTCACAGCATCCAGATAAAAGAATTTCATGAGAAAAAAATGATTTCTCATAAATTATCTACAAATTTGATCAATATCCCAGGTTTCAATTCGGATTCAAAGATTAAAAAACCAGAAAATTTAAGCAGATGATACTGAAGACGGCAAGATGATGGTAGCAATACATGCTTGTACTTTCCATGTTATATATGATTGAGCATGATAATTTTTCCACAAATCCCGTTTACTGTTTGTGTTAGCTTGATTATTATAGTCATTTTGAGATCTGATTAACATTTGGTCTTGAGCTTGACATTCTTGAGTTACCAGCTCATGCCCAAAATTTACAAAACGAATTTTACCTGTCCTCAGATAGCCCCTCAATAAATATGCCCAACACTTATACCAACAATTTTAGTTTCGTCGATCTCTTTAGAATTTCTAGTTTATGAACATTCTCATTTTTATTTCAGATAATCTCTTTATAAATTTCATTTTAAATAAGCTTATTTCAGGCTATGGAATCAAACCATTCAAAGAAACCCAAGTTGTTTACTTAACTAGATATCCATTTTGAGGTCTTTTACTTTTATAAACGCCAGACCTAGACATTGGCCAGAAAAAATAATTATAACAGTGCAGCACCTAAGCTTTTAGAGAGAAACAATATCATAAACAAGACAGACAGACACAACAATTGCGTAAAGTACACATTTCAGGAAGCATGGTTACATACCTGCAACTGTGAATTGTAACTCAATATGTCACTTACAAGCTCCCAGTTGGAACCAAAGTCATACACAAGTCCAAAAATAGCCTGATTAAAAGACATGCAAGCTCAAATAAGCAGTGGCACCAACTCCTGTAGAATCAGCTTTTACATTATCAAGAAGGCATATCATATCAAACACATTTTCATACATAGTCAGAAAGATACTAAACCTGATCTTCAGCTGGTGACCATGGAATACCAATCTCAGGTTGACTTAATGGAACCTGCAAACGCAGAGAATTTCAAGCTTCTTCAATGTGTTATTGAAACAAACAAGTCTCTTAAAACATCATGTAAGCACTAACATAAAGAAGAACACGACTGGCATTATCTGCTATGCCACACAGCAGAGCAACCACGTTTTTTCTTTTAATGAAAAAACTTCTATTAAGAAGGAAAGAAACAAAGAAGCAACACACTCGAGGGAACAAATAAATCATGCATAGAATGAGAAAACAATGGTGAAATGCCACTCAAAATATATAAGCATAAGAAAATCCTGAAAGAAACCAGGATTGTGGCTGAAAATGCCACGTCAGTCCATTGAGAGCAACCAGAATTTCAAATCAAGTGCTCAAGAACATTCAGAAACTATGCCAAACTCTCAAATAACCATTTAACGATCATCAAAGTGTTATATATACCTTTGTAAGACTAGAGTATATACAATCGTACAAATTTAGATTTTTTGTTGTTCAAAGTCCAAAATTCTCCAAAGAAAATAAAAGAGAAAACGAAAGAGAAGAAGAAAGAGGTAACAATTTTTTTTGGAAAACAAGGGGAGACATAGTTAATACCTCTTCTGTATTAGTAAAGGGATGAAATTACTACATTGAGTGATAAAAGACTTCTTAGTTGAAGGCGAGAAAATCTATGGAATTGGGGAGAAATGACTCCATATTTTGCCAAATCAAAAATGTTTGAATCAATGTGAGGTATTTTTATAATGTGTAAACTGCTATACTCAAGTTGTTCGCGTTTATCATATATATCCAGCTCTAATCCTACGGTAGATTGAGAAAGTCTAAGATCTAAGAAAATACAAGAATCCCCTCTAGAAGTGCAGTTCAGTTCACAAGAGTCACAAGGATAGATTCCTTCTCCAAAGGCACAAGTGTCTTGTACATAAATTCTTGAACGTCAAGAATATCTGGTACAAATAAACCATCTATAAAACGCCTAACTTAGTTAAGCTTATGTAAAATGATAAGGTAGTACTTATAGAAATAAGACGTTGCATAAACTCAAATTCATAACTGAAAAGATAAAAGTTTGCTTAACAGACAACACAATAGTGCCCATAGGGATTCCTATAATTTGTTGAAACAAAGAATCACCTATTGTGATGTAAAGATTATCTAAAAGAAAATCTATTACCCCAAACAAATTGAGAAATGGATTCCCAAGGTCCTTGCCACTATTGAAAAGTCCCATCCTCTGAGTGAAGGTGCTGCCAAGCCCAAACCCTCTCTGGACAAAGGTAAAGGGAAAACAGATGACTCTCTAGTGCTGAACAATACCTTTGATGCCCTGGCTGAGTGTGAGACAGAAGAGTGGATAAAAGAAAATCAGAATATAGATTTCGATGCTCAAGTAGAGCCAGGCTAGTCAAAAGACTTTGAAGAGGACATCAATAGAGATGATGAGATGACCTCTTCCAGACTTAGTGAGGGAGACTTAGAAGAGGACCAAGACATTGTCATTGCTGGTGAAAAGGATATTCTAGTACAAGGAAAGATCTTTACTCAAGTGCAAAATAAGAGAAAGCTCTCCCAAGGTAAAGTTGCTTCCTCCCAAGTCAATAGCCCCAACCCCAGGACCAGAAAGGGGACTAGAAAGAATGGTAAATAAATCAATAGCCATTCTCTCCCTCAATGTCAAAGGTCTCACTGACTTTGGTAGAGGAGAAGAGATAGCTTCTTGGCTGAGAGCCAATAATCTTTCTCCTACATTTCTTACCTTACAAGAGGTCAAAGTCTCTTGAGCCTCTCTTGAAAATAGACTTAAAACTGTTGATAATAGAAGAAATTGGTTCTTCACCCAGCATGAGGAGGGAAAGGGTCGTGTGGCAGTTGGAATACTTTCTAATTATTCCCATGGAATTTTAAGTGTTGAACTGGATGCATTATAGAGATGGATTATGCTCAAAGTGCTCTTTACAGGGTAAGACTTTCACTGTGATTTCAGTGTATGCCCCTAACAGTATACAGGACAGGAAGGTCAATTAGGAATCTTTACTTCATGCAGGCAACAAGTGTTTTGTGATGGGGGACCTCCACATCGTGGAGAACTCCACTAAAAGATGGCTTGGAAAAGGTACTGTAATCAGAGGTAGTGAACTCACTATATGGGAGAATCTAAAAGAAGCCCTAAGCCTTGTTGACATGAGGATGAAAGATTCTTTTACTTGGTCCCTGACCACAAGCCTGTGCTCCTCAAGTGTGGCTTTGGCCTAGGACAAAAGACCACCTCCTGGTTTAAGGCTGACCTAAACTCTTTGACCTTAAAAGTGTCCAGGAAGGGATTAAAGCAATCTGGCTGATGGCCTTCTCTAAGACTATCTCAACCAGTGATTCCTAGTGTACAGCTATGGGGAGCAGATCCAAAGGTTACTCAAAAAAGCAAGAAAAGACAGAGCAAAAATAAGGGCCAAGAGAACGAACATTATTCAAGACAAGATAGTTTCTTTGGAAGGCTTAGCCAGACAGGGAGACTTACCTGCCCAGGCTGATTTGGTTGAGAAAAGGAAGGAACTCAGGACACAAGAACAGATTTTACTTAATGATATCAAAATATACTTTAGAGATTGGTGGGCTAGCAAAGCTGAGAGACCTACCAAGGAATACTTCAAGCTTATTAGAAGAAAAAGATCTAATGAAGAGATTCCCCTCCTTAGAAAAGCTGACAATTCTCTTGCCTCCTCTCTTGAGGAGAATATAGATCTCATTCATCTCCACTTTCAGAATTTATTAACCTCCATGTGAGTATTGCCAGGGAACCTTGTAAGCTTGCTAGAAAGAATACTGTACTCAGCTTTGATAACAAATACCTTGAAAAACCTCTTTCTGTTGATGAACTTTATGAGGCTGTCAAGGTAATGGCAAATGGCAAAACTCCAGGAAAGATGGGCTGCCTATTGAATTCTACAAAATATTTTGGTCCACTGTTGGTCCCTATCTCCTTCTTTTATCGCAAGAGAGTGTTAGCAGTGGGAATCTGCCTACTCATATCAATGGGGGAGTTATCAAACTAATTCCTAAGGAAGGGGATAAGGAGGAGTTAAGGGATTGGAGGCCACTCACCATGCTTAATTGCAGTTACAAGATTTTTGCCAAAGCCCTTGCTTTGAGAGTCAAAAATAGAATGGCTAAGTGGATACAAAAGGGCTTCATAAAGGGCAGACATTTATTGGAAGCCATCATTAATATTTGGGAGGGCTGTGATATAGGAGATGAACAAGGGGCCCTATATCAAACTTCTACTCACCAATGCCTCAGCCAAGGTTTGTGTCAATGGTAACATGAGTCAACCCTTATTCCTTAAAATATCTATAAGATAGGGTTATCTTATTGCTCCCTTACTCTTTGTAGTAGACTGTCTAGGATGGCTTCTTCAACATCAAAGCCAAGTTGGAAATTTAAAAGGCATTCAATTACCTTCTGGCAAATACCTTACATGCCAACAATTTGCTGATGATGCAAATTTAACCCTCAAGAATAAGGCACAAGATATAAAAAAAGCTATGGAGTGCTTAGATATTTTTTGTAAAGCCTCTGGATCCAGAATTAATCATTCCAAAACTGGATGTGCAACTCTCAAAGGTGATGAGCAGGTTGTCTTGGAGGAAATGGGTTGCCAAAGAATCAAACATGGTACTGTGTTCAGGTTTTTGGATATCCCTATGGGCTTTGACATCTCCCTCAAGCAAAGATGGGACTGGTTTTTGAACAAATTTCAAAACAAGATTGAGAAATGAAGAGGTTTCCAGGCCAATCTAGCTGGGAGGAGAATGGTTCTTAACCATTGCATGTACCCAATTGTCATTTTCTTCCTCACTTCTTGGTCCCCTTCTAGAACAAGACTTGACAGGTTTATCAGAATTTAAAGGTCCTTCCTTTGGGGAGGCAAGATAGCAAAGGTCAGATGGGATTGTATCAAACCCAAGCAGGAAGGAGGCTTTATCTCATGGATTGCATGCACACAAGATACGTAATTCTTATTCTTCATGCCTATCCACAAGCCCTCAATTCCCTAGATGGTTCCCCCCTGCCACATGTCATCATTTTAGACCTTTTGCTTGGTACACCATTTACCCCTCTCTTGAGACACAATTAAAACATTTGCCCCTTAGCATTCTTACACATTTAGGTGCACCTAGGCCTAAGCACACAGAACCACCTAGTTGATGCCAATACACTCTCACCTAGGACCTTGGCAGTTACTTCCCTTGACCATTTTATTTACGCATATAAAATATTACAAAAGTCGGTCATCTAAGGAAAAATGCCCACCGATCTTTCCGAGGTCATGCTATCTCAGCTAGAGCATAACATTCCTTCCCTCTTCAAGCATCAGCATCCTCGATGATGGAATCTGGGAACACTCTCCGTAACTGGTATACGGATTCCCAGGTAGCTTCTGATAGAGGTAGACCATGCCATGCAACCAACACCGTGGGTATATTCCGATTGCGCACTTATATTGTTCCTCGGTCCAGGATTCCTGTTGGTTTGCGTCTTGCATTATCCTCTATCTCCTAAAACGAAACAACACCTTCGATTAGTGAGTCACCTATATGCAAAAATTTCTTTAAACGAGAAACATGAAACACTGGGTGCACCTTGCAACGCTGTGGCAATTCTAATTTATAGGCTACCTTGCCTATTCTTTTTAGAATTAACCATGGCCCACAATATCGAGGTGATAACTTAGCACACTCTCCTGCAGTCAAAGACTTAGAGTGCGAAGGAACTCTGAGAAAAACTTTTTCTCCTTCCTTAAATTCTCTAGCGGATCGGTTTTCATCTGCATACGCCATCCTCATAGTTCAGGGCTACTGCAATAGATTCATCTAATGTAGTCACATATTTAGCCCGAACTTCCATTTTAATCATGTCGTTCAGTCCATAGATATAGTCTTTCAATTGAACCGACATAGGGAGAGGGTCTGTTATTTTCATAACACATTCCCTGAACTTGTCAGTGTACTCTGCCACCGACAAATTCCTCTGGCGAAGGTTTCTGTAAGCATCCCAAGCTCGAGACTCTTCGTCAGGTGGAAGAAAGTGTTTCTTAAATTCAGCCTTAAACCCTTCCCAGGTGGTAGGGGCAACCTGATCTTTCTGTTGTTTTATCCACCACCTATCCACTGCCTCAATAAACAGGTGAATGGTCTCGTGGATTTTCTTTAGATCAGATCTGATTTCACAAATAGCGAAGGCTTCTTCCCACTTGTGTAACCAAACCTCGATCACATCAGAACTGCGCTCGGTCATCCGACCAACGTACTTTTCCGATCTATAGTTGGCAATATTAGGTACCTTGACCTTCCCACGTTCTGACGAGTGTATACTGGGCTCTGGCTCTGCTGGAGCTTTGCCCTTTTCATTTCTAGATGGTCTAGCCGACAAGGCTTGCACCATCTCTCTAATTTCATTTTGACTAGCGTTCACTTGAAGCTGCTAGTTCATGATCTGTTGTAAGGCATCTTCTAGTACAGAAATCCTACCCACCAGAGTAGGTGTTGTGTGATGGGACACTTGTTGCGTAGATCGTGCTCTAGATTCACCAGGATTTACCCTGGAATCTTGTCCCTCTGCCTCCATTCTTTCAAAAGGAAAAATACATTTTATTTTTATTTTTTTCGCTTCAAATTCCCCTTTGCTGTACGGGAATAATAGACTACAAACTGAAAATTTGTATAGAAGGGAAAAAAAAGATGCTCCCTGGAAGCTCCACGTAACGCAGATGTCCCGAACTTATTTCTTCTGCCAAAGCCTTTGCAAGCCTCGAAAATCTGCGCCACTCCTCCGTCTCTCAGACTTCGTAGATGTTATTTGAACCCATTCCCATGCAGTTGACAGAATATCACAAAGCAAGTCTCGTGACCATACAGTAGCTTCAAGATTCGCCACCACCAACCAAGGCAAGTAGCTTCAGGATTCACCGCCACCAACCAAGGCACTACGCACGTAACCGTACCCACGCTCAGACGATCACCTCGCTCACGGGCTATTTGTGTGACCACATCCCAGATGCGCAACTCTTCCACGCATCTTCGGCGCTGCTCATCAATCTACCCAACTATTACACAGCTTGCACACCCGCGACGCCAAGGAGTTCTGAAAACACCACATGGTACAGCTGTAACGACGTCCGCTTATCGGTCGGACTTCCCGTCGTGTGCCTCCAACTTTGTTGAGCCCACGAACAGTATATGGATTCTACCGAGAAGCCAGGTCCTCCCTCCAAGAAATCCCGCGCTTGCGATGACGTCCGTGACTATCAAGCTGCGCCATCACCTCCGTACTGTCCATCGTCACACATCCCAAACATTCTGCGCTCTGATACCAAATGAAACGCTCAATACAAATCTCTCGTTCTTTCCGTCGAATCACAGGCAAAATCACACGTGATAGCGTCCGATTTTCCTCCCAGCCTATCTCATGGATTGCATGCACACAAGATACGTAATTCTTATTTTTCATGCCTATCCACAAGCCCTCAATTCCCTAGATGGTTCCCCCCTGCCACATGTCATCATTTTAGACCTTTAGCTTGGTACAACATTTACCCCTCTCTTGGGGCACAATTAAAACATTTGCCCCCTGGCATTCTTACACATTTAGGTGCACCTAGGCCTAAGCACACAGAACCACCTAGTCGATGCCAATACACCCTCACCTAGGACCTTGGCAATTACTTCCCTTGACCATTTTATTTACGCATATAACACAATGGAGCTGTAGGTGGCGAACAGAATAGCAGCGGGCAGAGAAAAGGAGCGGATGTACGGGCAGGCTGTACGGGCTGTTTGCAGGCCTGTTGTACGGCACAACAGTCCGTACTGTTGTACGGCTGGCTGTGCGGCTGGTACGGGCAGAGAAGCGGGCTGTTTTGCTGCTTGCTGCGAGCTGGGCACTAGGCCAAGAGAGTGGCGCTCTATGAGCGGAGCATGGAGCTGCCACGAATCATTGGAGTTGACGAACCATTGGAGCTGAGCTGCCACACGCCATTGTAGCTATCACGAGCCTTGAGTTGAGTTGCCATTGTTGGTGAGGCTCGGGGTGGAGAGAGTAGAGCTCAAGATGGAATTGGAGAAGGCATTCCTCCAAAGGGAATGAGGGAGAGAGGCTTAATGTCCTCAATCTCTTACCTCAACCTCTTGGGAGATACCCTAGCTCTGATACCATATGAAGATGCTAGACATAGAATGGAAAGGAAAAGCAATACTAGGAAAGCATAATGGCAATGAAATATGCTAGAAAGAAATGTACAACCAAGCAAAGTACTTACATGATCAAGAAAGGCTTGAGGCTTGATAGATTTGACATGAGAAAGTACAATGCAGTACAATGCCTTTATAGGATAGGCACACACACTCTAAGTGTCAAATGTATATGGGATAAGTCCCATAGTGACACGTGGCACTCTAGGATATAAAGTATAGTACTACTCTAGAACATACTAAAAGTCACTCAAATTGACTCCATTTCCTAACAGCCCTGTTTAATGCTGATCTTCAAGACCATCTACAAAGATGCTTTGGGATGGACAACACTACCCCCTTTGAAATTCCTGCTGACTTTACTTGTTTTCTTAAGCAAATCCAAGCTCCAACTATGAAGAAGGAATCAGTTTCCCTCAGTGAAGCTCATGCTGCTGCCTCTGATGACTATAAAAAAAACATCTTCAACACTTAACGACCTTTGTGTATCTTTTCTTTTTAGAATCAATGCCATGATCTTTATTATTTAGCCACAAAAAATCAAAACATAATGCTATTTTCTCAACTTTTAGCACTTTGCATCTATCTTTGTCAAATCTCAGCTTAAAAACTTCAGCCATTACCAGTTCATAAAGCGTAGTAAAATCATAGGTTTGAAGGAGAATGGGAGACTCTTTTTATTGAATGCTTCGAGAGGAATTAAAACATTTTACGATAGGAATTACTCCTACGAAGTCATTTAAAATCCAGCTCGAATGCGAGGGGACATCTGCCTCCTTTAATAAGTTCGCCCAAAGTTCATGGACACTAGGCAACATGGCTTTGAAGCAGTAGCTTAGCCATTTAGAGACATCTGTCAAAGTAGTCTCACAAGCAGCTACAATAAATCTTGGCTTTTTTGGAGTTTTGTGAAACTCCCAAGCAACACAAAGAAAAGGAATACTTGGATTGCAAACAAACCCTGAAGACTTGCAAAAACTCGAGTGTTTTGGTATCAAAACCTTTTGAGAAACTAAGGCAGGGGTAAAAGTTTTGGCAGACGAGTTCACTTCTCTCTCAAGACATTCTAAGTAAAAAAATTTGCAAATAAAAACAATGTTATTGGGACATTTGTCCATATAAGATATGACAAATTTCCTATGGAATTTTTATGAAGAGTTTCATCTTCTTTAGAAAGATGGTTACTTTGCTTTGAGCAATTAACTGAAGGGACTTCTTCTAGTTTCAAAGTGACTTCCTTCAAAATCTTCCCTTTCCATTCTGATGAGATATTTTGAACTCCTAAACTTTCTTCTATTTGCAAAGCAAACTTTGAGATTCCCATATCAATGGCTTTTAAAAGGCAAGACTCTTTTGAAGAGTACAATCAAACTTTCATGCCTTTCATGAAAAGGTCTCTTAACTCTCTAGAAAGCAAAATTGAAGTATTAGCTGTGACTATATGTCCTAAATCAGCATCAATAAAGCTTTGGAATCTATTACTTTTACAACAACAAGGTTCTCTAAGATAGAAGATTTTAAATGCTCTGAAAGCCTTTTACCTCTCTCTCCATAGTTGAAAGCCCTTTGTCTACATACTTCCAAGCTACTACTGGATGCTTCCAAATTCTTCTCACATAATGAGGGAGAGAATCCATTACTTCAGGAGACTTCAAAATTGAGTTCAAGGTTACCTTCTCAAGAGAAGAAGTAAAAATAGAAATCAAGAGTTCCTTATTTAGATAGAGTTCTTCACTTTGAAAGGAAGCTTTTAGTTTTAAGAAGCAATCCAATGAAGTTTTTACGTTGTATATAATGGAGCTTATCTAGATTCAAATCCTCAAAAGAGAAATTTTCCAAGGTGTATGAAGTTTGAAAAGAACTTTGACCTTATATTTTTATTGAGAAAAGACCCAGAGACATTAGTCTATCTAGGTAAAGAAGTCTTCTTTTATAATCTTGAGAAGCAAAAACTCTTGGAACTGAGGAGTTAAAGGAGCTGAAAGAGGAGGAAGAGAAGGAAGAGGAAGTGAGGGAGACATATCATGATCAACATGTGAGATTTCAGGAGAGTTAGGACAATCCCGTAACATAACTTTAGGTTTCCATACAAGGGTAGGTATATGACTATGTTGGTAAAGAGGAATGTTGAAGGGCTTGATATGAGTTCTCTACATCATAGGGTTCTTTTTAGAGGTTCTTTTATTCTTATGATGAGTTGATTTTCCTTCTAAATTAAAACCTCTTGGGAAGAAAGTGTGTAAAGCTCATCCAAAACAATTCACGAGATCGAGCAACCTTGTAAAAATCCTTGGCATTATTAAAATGGCCCTCTATATGCTCAATAGGAAAGCCACGAAAAGATTCGGAACCAGATTTTGCCATTACCGCATGCAAGGTTTCAAATTGTCAATCAAGGAATTCTTCCTATGAACTTTTCTGGCTTCCCTAGCATGTTCTTGAAAACGAATAATTAAGATGCTTGTTTCTATGAAGTCTTAGTTTATTAAGAATTCTTACGTTATTATTTGTATAATGAGTGCTGACTAATAAAGCCTTAAAGTTAGACCAATTAATGTTACCTTCTCCAAAATCATGAAGAGTATTCATGTTTGACCTAGCTAACCTTTCTTTATATATGTTTCTTCTAACTTTTTTGTTTCAATTTACCGAGCTAGACCCAACTAAATCACCTATCAAAGAGACAAGACCATCACTAGCATTTCCAAATGTTGTTCAGTGAGCTCAGGCGATCCAACATTGGGGAACTTGCTTGCACTCTCCCTGCCCATCCCAAGGCAATTTCTCCCGTACTATATCCCCTAACTCTAGCAAGAGCGAGACTAGTAATTAGGGGTGGGGCTTGCTTGCACAGTCGTTACTCGTCCCGAGGTAACTCCTTCCTTACTACTACAAGGGTACGTCACAAGAGCCAGATGATGTCCCAGGAGATCACCCTGTTGTTTTCCAAAAGGAAAATTAATCATAGCGTGTATCACGAACCCAACATATCCCCCAAACTGGCAATTACAGTTAGGGCTAGCCAGGGCCCCAAGGCCACTGTAAAAGCTTTTTCATCCTAGAAGCACCAAAAAAGAGAAAGATAAGAGGAAAGTTACAAAGATAAAATAAACTTCAAAAAATAAATAAATAAAGCAGAGAAGAGAACACCAAAGACAAGAAATGAGGGATGAACATTGAACTAAACAAAAGGATCACAAAAACATGTCGAGAGCAAGTAAAACAATAAGCAAAAGCTCACTTTTTATGAAATAATAATAATGAAAATAATAAAGATAACTACATAAATAAATTTTAACTTTTTTTTTTTTTTGAAGTGTTAATTGAGGTGAAAGAAGCAAGCTGCTCTTTTTCATCTTTCCAACCCCCATATCTGTATTAAGATTGAATTGTCTCTTTCATTCATGTGAGTGCGCTATAGGAAAACCAGCCATGCAATAGGACCAAAGAAAGTTCTATAGGTGATGCTGTTACAGACTTCTTGCCTTGTGTGTAGATTCTTTTCACACTGGACAAGACTAGCTATCCATTAAAATAAATACAAAGATCAGGTTCTCATGTACGTTGCATGAGAGAAGAGTCAGACTGTGGGCATGGTGGGGAGACACGGATTCAAGGCAGCATCTATAGTGTTTATCCTCACCTTTCCAGCGTTGTATTTCCTGCTTCGGTCACGGCTGATCATCTGTTTACTCAATCTGTCTGCACAGCATGTATTTTTTTCTGCTACATGTGATGCTGCAGCAGTAGCAGCTGCATTAGGTATTTCCAGGTAAACATTGAAACGAATTTTGTAAGCTTCATTTTCAGATGGCTGTAATCCTTCAATCTGTGGGACCCGAGGAGTTTTGGAATCTGTGACCAGTGCATGGCTCAACTTAATTGACATGTATCAATTATATACAGAAATTTGGGCACACATGGGCAAAGCAGTACCAAAATCGCTGATAAAAACAAGGGAACGAAGCATTGATTGTTGATAGGTCCCAAGTGCAAGAGACGAATTAATGAAACATATTGCACAAAACTAGGTTCAATATTTACCAATCTCATTAGGTCCAGGACTGCCTATGCCAGTGTGTGACAGTCGCTCTCCTTTGTTTCTAGATAGTTCCCTCTATGGACAATAGAATGACAAGTTGCTTTAGTGGGCCTAATTCATCTATGGCATGTTCCTGGCATGCTTTCAGGCACAATGATAACTGTGATAGATATACCTGTCTAGATTGCTGATGAACATGCTGCTGCCAACCCTGCTTTGACTCTGCAATCTGTGACATATAAGCCATCAGAGAACACAGAAATATGTAAACGACTAGCACAGAAAGCATCAAATCTAAGTAGAGATAAAAATTCAGAGAATGACTATGATGAACTGAAAGGCATGATCGACTAGAAAAGAGGGAAGAGTAAATGCACCTTTTCAGTTGAGAACGCATCTACCTCAGGTGCAGCTGGAGTGCTAAACCCTCCATCGAAGTGCTTACGTTTCTTGTTCTTCTTTGCCTTGAAAGGACTATCCACCCCATCAACTAGTATGTTTCTTGCAAGTGCTCTGTTTGATTTTGTATCGATTGCTCTTTCTAATATTGATGATCCTTCAATCAAGTCGTCCATATCATCTTGTTGTAAGTTTGTCGCACCACTTGAGATATCTGATCTAGCAGGATGGCCTGCTAACCCAGACATCAGACCTACACAACGACCAGCAACTCCTGCAGGTCTCTGTCTTTTAGCCAGTGCAGACGTGCGCATTCGTTTTGTAGGAATACTTCCAATATTCCTGTTGCTTGGACCAAAAAACCCTGATGTCCTTTTTCCTGTAACATGTGGGGATTGTGGTTTAAGAATTTCACCAGCATAAGAGACACCCAAGGAAGAATGAGAAAACTCTGACAAAAGCATGCCAGTTGAGCACCAGTTCAGCCCATTCTATGTTTCCTCCTACATATCATAGCATTGGAATTTTATTTTGTTTTGATTTATGAAAACGGACAGATGCTGAATTCTCTGTCTGGCAATGACAGACCTACTAGAGATCGACCCTCATTGGCAGCTACAGCTGCTCCAAATCCGGAACTCCCTGCTAAATCTTCACGGGCTTCAGCAGATACTTGCAAGTATGCTTCTGCAAATGGCACCTCATGGTCCTTTATTCTCCGCTCATACTCCTGTTCAATCTGAACTAGGTCAGATGAGTCCACAAGTTAAAGGTTTTTTTTTAAGTGTATCCTATACCCACAGTTCAGAAACATTACATACAATCTACTTGTGTCATGACTTACAGCTTGAACAGACTCCCATTCGGATTCAACAGATTGGCAATAGACCTCCATTGCACCCTTAGGAACAATATAGAAAAGGCTTTCCTATTCATTGATATGCTCAATTAGTCGAAATCATCAGTTTAAAAATGGCTTCCATTCTGGATTTCTTGAAAACTTACCTTACAGAAGTAATAACCACAGGTTTTTATGGATATACCTCTACAAGCTGGTCTTCCCATGAATCAAACACTCCTGCCTCTGAGATACGATCTGGAGTGGAAGGAGCTTCTGCTTGTAAAAGCAACTGACAGCCAATAGAATTCTTCAGGAATCGGGTGACATATTCCTGAGCAGGAAGAGGCCACCTTTGGTTTGTCTCAATTTTATAAGCCTTGTCCATTCCCACCTTGGGAGCCTGTATTCAGAGTATGCTGGCATATTAAACGTCACTTGCTTCTGCCTATAACTAGACAAACCTGAACCACTGAGCCCAGTGTAAGGTCACAGATGCTCCAGCCTTGTAAGGAAACTAAACTTCAATCTCTTAGTAAACATTTAAAAAGTACCAAAACTTGCATTGGTCATCTAAAGATCTCTCATTAAAAAAGGTCAGTCATCCATAGTCTGTCACAGTTGCAGAAGCAACTCAATATCTATATAGACACATGCACACACCCATATAAACATATACATACATATATACATATGTCTATCCGTGTGATCACGTAAACGTACACCTGTGTGCACCCACACACACGCAGAAATTAGTTAATTAATTAGAAAGACATGAAACAAAGCTACGAGTAGAAAGGACATTCACTTAGCCAATTCATAAGCAAAGCTACACTTATGTTGCAGCGATATCACAGTTAGATAGAGACTGGAACAAGGAATAGCAATTGAGCAGACAATGACGAAATTCAATTTCTGATTCAAACTGATGAGAGACTAAAATTTTCAAAAACTATGCACAAACCAATGGAAATGCTGTGCTAAATCCTTTTAAAGCTACAATGGTCAACTGTAACCATCAAAAAAATTATCATTACAACTCACAATATGCTGAAAACAGACACGGAATTCATAATAAGCTGTTAGCCCTTGGCAGACCAGCTAGCCAGCAAAAGCTTTTCCACCAATCTAAAAGCTACTCGAGAGGAAAACCATACTATGAGTTGCAAAGTTCTACTACCACAACCCAACAAAGAGATCCCAATGAAACGTTTTCCAGATGAATGTAAGATTATCCTTTCACCCTCATATTATCCAAGCTGGTGGGAGCAAAATGCAAAGGTGTGACCATCTTGCCAAAAGCACTGAATCTGTGATGTAATTTATGCATTACAAGGCTTATCTTCACACAGCTGCAAGCAGACACTGATTCAAAACTCTCCTTCAAAACAATGAAAACTATACCTCATCATGAGAAGCAACATCAATTTCCATGGGAACTGTTCCACTCGCCATTTTATAGCTTGACGAATTTGGTATCAAAGAGCTCGGAGCCCTAGCAAAGTCTTTGTGCAGATGCGCCTCTATTGATTGCCAATATTTTGTAACAGCATTTGCCAGACTCTGGGCAATCCTCCGATGATTATTGAAAAGTTCTGTTTCCTGAAGCTCCACCTGGTTTTTACTACTTATAACCCACCTTGCCACCTGTGCAGCAACAGCAGTCTTCCAAAGGCGCTCCTACACCACGCAATCAAACAATCACTCTTTTCCAAATGGAACGTGCATATGTAAAAGGCCTGAGCTGAACAAACCAGATGACATCAATATCAATTTTCATCCAACAAAAACGGTTAACTTTTTGTTCAACCACCTTTCAATGCTCATACATGTGGAGGTGCCTAAAAAGACACTATAATTTCATTCAAATCCCATTCTTATTTCTATGAAATATACCTGCATAAAGTCATTGGCTAACCAATTCATCTCCTCAAGAACAAAATCCCAGTGGGATTTCCTACGACGAGGTTCTGGAAAAGCCTTTCTTCTATCCCATCCTTCATTAAGTTTCAATGAAGCCTGCGTATTATAAATGACTGCTGAATCAATATTGAACGATGCTGATAAAACAGCAAAAATCTGCATTTACAAAACGTGATAAATCCCCGCCCCCCCCCCCCCGTCCCAGTAGCAGAGAGATTATATTTGTGCTTTTTGCATCCACCATGACCTTTGGATCCATTTTCTCCCAGGGAAGTACAGAACCCGGACCCTTATTACTTGATATAACAATTGTACCAGGAGTTCTTACATGCAAACGAATACCAGCACTCTGAGAAGAGCTTGCCCCAGTTGGCTGCAGAGTCACTGCTGCCTGCGATACTGAAATACCGATATGTTTTCTATTAGATCTATTTGATCTTGTTACTGAAATACCAATATGTTTTCTGTTAGATCTATTTGATCTTGTTACTGAGGGACTTAGTACCCCATCCTCAAATTTTAATTTAGTTTCTCCGAGGATCTCAGATTTATCACACATCCTGTTATCAATGCTCTCATGTGTAATAGAGCCAGGCCTGACAGACTCCATTTTTCCTTCTAGCACTTCAAACTGGGGAATCAGCTCGCCAATTGAGCTTGGGGCCTTGACAGAATTAGAACAAATATCATTACTCTGGTTCATCAATCCCTTCTCCCTATTTTTAGCGACGTTTAAAATTACTATCTTTTCTTCATCCATCTGCGAATATCTGTTCACCCCTGCAAGACCATCATCACAAGTCTTCATGCGCACTTTTTCTGTATCCAGAGAACCCCTTGCAGATACTGCACCACCTGTAGAAACCTGCTGAAATGATTTGTCGTTTCTACTGGCAATTGCTGAAACATCAGCTGTTGAATCCACAGCAAAGAAACCTTGTTTGTCCTTATCAATACCTGTACCTAAAGAAGGCAGGCTTTCCATAATTTGAGCATCTTTATTCCAATCTACCACACCAGCAATACATCCTTTCTGTGATATTATTTGATACAAGGAAGGCTCACTTGAAGACATTGTTGCACCAAAGTCTGGTTGGCCATCACTTGTAACAACCCTTGTCAGCCCCTGCCTGGCACCTGAAACAATACAGGTACCATCAGAAAATAAATCATCCTGGCATTTGATGGCTTGTGCTCCTTTCTCTTTTGCAACATCTCTGGTCTCAACAACGTTTTGAAATGACACTCTGACTCCAGAAGAGCCGTTTGGAAAGCTGTCTTCATCCCCCACATTCTTTGGATCGATTGAAGCGTTATATCCATTCTTGAAATGATTACTTTCCTCCTGTGGATATTTTGGCTCATACTCCCCTATCAAGCCTGCTCTAATGCCCTTACAAACACCAAAGTCCTTCTTGGATGCCTCTGTCTGGTCATGTTCAATAGAAGAGCTGGTACTGGTTCGAAGAGTATCATAAGGTGTGCTATAACTACTCTTGGTGGAAGCATCATTTTGATCAAGACATAATTTCCCAGCTATGTCCCAAACCTTTTTAAAATGCAAACCATGGCCTGCACCAGTTTCTATGGAGTCACAATTAGTGAAGGTATTCAGAAAATGGTCGTTATCACTACCCCTGCCACAACAAAACAATGGTATCAGTCACTCGTCATTGTCTCAACAACCAGGAAAAATCTACAAAATCCTTTGATTTGCTCCCTCCAGGGATAGAAATAAAGACCTGAGAAAAGACCTGGGCAGCAATTGCTCAGCTAGTCGACCCGTTGGTGATGAAGACCAAAAGACAACCAATGGCTCTCTTAACTTGAATTCTAAAGGGTTGCCTCCCTACAATGAATCAATAGATAAATGAATTTGGAGCTCAGCAAAGGCAATATTGAACTCATTGGCTGGCATCAGCAGAACTTGGAAACCTAGTACAACATCTACACTGCACAGAAAGCCTTCCAGACCCTTCAGAATTCCAACAAGCACATTGGGCAGGCAATCAAGCAGATATAGTGGCTGCTTTCATCTAAGGAAACAAAACATAAATTGCATTCTTGTATAACATCTCACTGTCATAAGGCTAGAGTTCACATCCATGAACACAACTGCCTGCTTTAATCAAAGGAAACAGTGCCATACCTTCTCCAAAAATTCCAACTCCCTCCGGCATTCATCACGAACAGCACACTCACGCCTGGATCCAAGCTCTCACATGAGCTCACAACAAGATATGCCACATCGACGTTATCATATGAGATGCATGATCAGAGTAAAAACCTGAGCTCTGCTTGAGCCTTCTCAACAGCTGCACAGCAAGATGATGGATCATTATCTATGCCAGATACTGCACCAACTCCTGCGCCCATGGAATCTTTCTCTGCATTGGCTAGAACTTTAGACCCTGGGCATAGTTCAGGGCCTTCCTTTATTGCTATGCTATTTCTAATTTGTTACACTGCAAAACGGTTTCATGTACCAACTTCACATATAAATATAGAACCACCATTTCAAAATGCCAAATGTTTTACTAACTTAAGTCTCCCATCATACTTGAAAAGGATTTCGCTTCTCACACATAAGTAAAGAACCACAATTTTAAAATGCTGAATATTTAACAAACTCTCTCTCTCTCTCTCTCTCTCTCTCTCTCTCTCTCTCTCTCTCTCGCAAAAGATTCACTGACATTCTAAGCTGCAGAAAAGGGAAGAGAGAGATGATGATTACCCCCAAGAGAACGATGTTTACCCAAAGAAATATCTGGCAGTAATCTGTCACCATATGCCAAGTTTTACAGGTCAACAAGAAGGCAAATATACGAGGCTATGGTACAATTGCAGAATGAAAACACAGCACTAAAGCAAGATGCCAAACAGATGCATGAGACGCATGAGAAAATGCTGAAAATGGAAAAGGAAATAGAGACACGTTATGCCAAACTCAATAGCATGGAGCAGCATATGCCTGGGCAAATTGTGCTGAAAGAGAAAGGTCAAATGCAAACTCCACTAGAGACACTAAAACAGGACATCATCAATACTATTGATGATTTGGTCAAGAACAAATTGGATGAGATTGCTTTTACAATGAAGGAGCAGCAAGAACAAAAGGAAAAATCTCTCAACATTCGGATTGTGGGAATAGAAGAGAAAAAAAGAAAGAAAGATGTATTAACGTCTTCGGGAGGCCTCGCGGGCCTATGAGACAAAGTACAATCACAAGGTGACTCATACAATCCACTATGGGCTGAAGCAAGGGGTTTGCTAAGACCCCTACTGAGTGCTAAGGAAAACTCAAAGAAAATAAAACAATACACAGATAGTCAAAATACTCAAAAGGCATATCTTGGTGCCATGGTGCCCTCCTGTGAGATGTGAGGATATCTTGGAGCTACCACTGTCATGTCATCTCGCGCAATGGCGGGGGAGGGCGTGGTTTCTGAGACTTCTGTATCCGACGAGCCATGTCAAGAGGGAAGTGTTACATGCCTACTGCAGTGGAATACTTGTCAAAATAGGCATAGGTGAAGGCAGTATGGATAGCACGTTTCATACTGCTTTCCAGACCAAAAGGGAAGGTCCATACAGAGTGGAGAAGAAATTTGAAAATGACACTTATCAGCTGACTGATTTAGATGGCAAAAGACATAAGAAGAGAGTCAATGGTATCCATTTGAAGAAGTATTTTGCACGGTTGATGGTAGCACTGAGAAAGAAAGAAAGTTTATTAAAGTCTTCGGAAGACCAATGGGTCTATGAGATTGTGAAAAACCTGGTACAAAAGAGCTGTGGTGGTGGAGCTACTAAACGGGCATTTACACCAATGCAAATGCAAAAAATGCATAATGTCAGTACTAAATCCTAAGTACAACATAGTCATGTCGGTAGTCGACTATCTCATCATCATCATCACCATCAGGACATCAGGGTGGATGAGGCAATGGGGACATGAAATCAACGATAGAGTGATGTCGGCCCCTCAAAGGTGCAGCCCTGGCATGTCTCCTGGTCATAGCTCTGCGTCTAACCAAGGCTACTATGACCCCTGTCGGGCGGGACCCGACTCTAAACAGGGAGGGGATGTCCCCAAGTGTGATCTATGTGTCAACCCTCTGTCTGAGCTATCGGGTCACAGGCTCCGGGTTACGGTCATGTCGAGGCCAGGTAAACTAAGACATTGGTTTGCTTATCATGTCAGCTAGCTTATAAAAAGAAGAGTCTTGTCTATAAGTCCATTTTTAAGACCTCCGATTGTCTTGTGAAGCTACACTAATAGGTGTAACAGACGGATGAATTTGTTAATATGAAAGGTGGAGCAGTTGGAAGCAGAGAGAGGGAGAAAACAGCCAGATTCATTGATTTTCTCTAAAAATTCCAGAGGGACAGGGTGCCCAAAATGTGTGAAAGGAACACAGAAGGCTAGCCAAAATCAGACCTATGTACGATATATTTTTTTGTGACTTTAAATGATCTGGTGGTGATGGCCCAATGCCTTGATAAGCTGCTCTGGTTGAGCTCTGATGTGAGAATTCTAATATGATCACTGGTTGCTCCAGAAAGGACATCAGGAGCGTGGAAAATTGAGCATTAATATGTAACATTATCCCTTAATGGTCAATTTTAATTTTGCATCCCTGTCCTGTCTTTGTACCATTCAATTTTTGTGCTACCCAATGGCTTTGTAAAAATATTAGTAATGTACTAGCTTCACTGTGTGATGCAACCTTTTCCTTGATTAAATGGATCCCGCACTTCAACGTGCTGAATTTTTTCCAAACATATACAACTTCTGCTGTCACAGAACACAACTGTGGCATTTAAATCTCCCTTAGAAAAAGCCGCAACCATGTGGCTTCACACACTACCATGTTTGCTACTTTGTGCTCTGCCTCAGTGGAAGATAATGCAATTGTGTGTTGATTCTTACTACTCTATGTCATCACACTTGGCCCTTCGCATTGAGCCTGCCTAATCTACATTTGTAAAGCCATGAAGATGTATGGCTTCACCTCTAGTATAAATCAGTAACAAGTGCATGGGTACCCATTGGATGCCTTGATATTCTCTTGGATGCTCTTTAACGAAACTCCCTTGGCTTCTACATAAATTGGATGCCTTGATATTCTCTTGGATGCCTGGCCTGTGTAATCTTCCTGATGCAATGAAGTTTGGATGTTTCAAAGAGAGATAACTGCGGAATTTGCTGCCTTTTGTGAGCTGGTTGCTGGCAGCCACTAGAATCACATGTTTTGTGCCTCTTTCTGAGAGCTAGACAGAGAAAATTTGCTGAGAATGCACGCTGAATTCTGAGTGTTGCAAATCAGACCTGATGTCTTCAGTGTATGGTTGTGGTACATAAAGATTTTGCAAAAATGTATATTGCACTTGAGTTTGGTCCAGATATAGAAGAAGTTCACTTTGCCAAAGGCTCTCATGTTGATGTAATCTTCTTTGGAAACCACGGAGACTATTGGTCTGTGATAGTACATGTGAATGGTGAGGAGTGGGCTGAAGTAGAATGGTTTCTTGAAGACATGTGGCCTGAAGATGTTCCAAGTGTTGATGTGTGTAGAGATGAAGATGTTGTATGAGTGTTGCTTTGTTACTGTGTTTTGTTTTCCAATAGCATATTTAGTGGATGTGGGTAGCTATAAAGGCAGGATTGGCTCTAGCACTTTTGTGCATCCAGCCTCTGTCCTCCAGATATGATGGTTCATCCTCCAGATATGATGGTTCCTCCAGATATGACCAATCCGTCCTCTGATATTCGAGGCTGGATGCAGGTACACGGCCTGCATCATGGATGGCACATGGCGCAAGATAGCGGGAGAGCCTGCAAGGGGAGCCAGCAGCCAGGTCGGCCTGTTTGGAGGCTGGTAGGGCTGGTCACAGCCAGCCTACCAGACCTGGAACAAGGGCAGACTATGGGGGCTAGACCCCACACCTGGTTTTATAGTCCCTGGAGGTTTGGTGGGACTTTGGATCTCTCTCTTTTGTATTGTGTCCATAGCTTTGGACGGAAATATATTATTTTGGTGGTTTTTTTATCTGGCTGGTTCATTGTCTATTAAGGAGTCTGCACATCTATGTGATGGACATAAGTTAAAGAAGTTTGTGATTCCACACCCCACACACACTGTGTGAGCTCCTGGGCTATTCTATCAATCTTCTGCTGTGCGTACCCTCTGTTGGTCGATTTCTTACACTCAATGCACATGCATTTTTTGTGAAATGCTCAATGCACACGCACACACACAAAGCCATGCACATACGCAGCTGAGTAGATGTGGCGATAGCAAAAACTGGTTAGAGAGGAAAAATTTGAGCTCTGAAGTGGCTTGCAACAACAGCAAAGGACACAGCTATAATGTTGCACACACGTCGAGGGGCTGCACGAAACCTTATATATACCTTCATAAGACGAGAATATATCCAATAAAAGGTCGTGGCAGTAGCAGCAGGACAGATCCTGGGGCTCCAGGCGTGCTACGTGCGAACCAATACACGATCCTGAAGAAACATGGTAGCTAGCTAGGATCGCAATGGAAATATGGAATCATAATGAAAGACAAAATGGAAAGGAAGGAAAGTACAAGTGCAAGGTAATAACTAAAATACTCACAATGTATTGATAGCTTGATGTTGACTGATATGTTACACAATAGACAAGTGCAACAATATATAGTGTGCCACTAGACTCTAGAAAGTTACAATGTCTATGGAATATCTTCCAATATGACATGTGGCATGTCTAGGACTCGCTAGACTATAAAATCACTAGAACACTCATTTTTTACTCACTTTGGCTTCATATTCCAACACCCCCCCATGAAGGCAAGGTGAGAGACTACTGGAATGGAACCAAGAACAGAACATGATAATGACGGTCTAAGATGAGGGACTATTGGAATGGAACCAAGAACAGAACATGACAATAACGGTCATCAAACTGTGTACCCTATGTAACTAAGAGGCTAAAGTCTGAGCGTGTTTAGAGGTTGATCCAAGCAATCTCATGGCTTGAGACTCAACATGCTCAGAGGCTCACATTATAGCATGGCTACATGACCAGCTCATAGGTCTAGGAATACACCAACATCCTGGAACTCAGCCAGGCCTGATAATGAGACCTATCAAAGCCAATACATGGCTCCCACAATACATCCCCCTCTAAACCTATCAAAGCCAATACATGGCTCCCTATCAAAGCCAATACATGGCTCCCACAGTACATCCCCCCTTGGCTTCATAACAGGACATGTTAGGAAGCCACATACCAAAATAGAGAAACCAATACATCTTTTTAGGAGGACTATCCAAGGCAGAGGACCTTTAGGGGGACTACCCAGGGCAGAGGACCCCAAAATACATCAAGCTGTAGGAATAATAAAAATAGATCTCTTAGGAGTAAGAGATGTCCTCCAAGTAGCCACTACACATGTGTACACATCCCTGCGAATCGATGACGATGTCGATGAAGCACTAGGCATGGATGCCCCAAAATCTGTGTCGGTGAAGTCCATGGGGTAGCTACATGAAGCGGTCATGGCATGACTCTCAAGATAGAAGATGGAGAGTCACCTAAAAAATTGATGTAGAGACCGGAGGTGCCACAAGGACTAGTAGAGTCACTCAATGTGCAAGCCTAGCACCACGGGCAATCAGAGAAGCCGGGAAGTAACCGTACCTCACATCAAGATCATTTTTCCTTATCTTCTTGTTGCAAATTAGTGTGGAGTCTACACACCGTTATAGAAGGCGGATGAGGTGTGCAATGTGGCAGCTCGAATGGCGAGAAGATAGAGCTTCGTGGGCAACAGGAGAAGCATGAGCAGCAGCAGCAACTGCGTGGGCAGCTAGAAGCAGTGTAGGCAACTAGATGGCATGCAAAGAGGATAGCTATGTGGGCAGCAAGAGAAGCTGCGTGGGCAGCTACAGCTTAGCTTCGTGGACACCAACTAGAGCAGCAAAAGATGGAGGTGGAGATCAAGATAGTGGCAGTAGGCTGGAAACTATCATCCTGTGAACTCAAGAACAAAATTCGCGCGCAAGAATAATTTTCGTCACTTTTTGCAGAAGCTATATCTTTTCATAGTAAACTCGGATTGCAATGATATAAAAACGAAAATTGTAGTACTCAAGGTCCTCTACAACTTTCCTGAAGACACAAAGTCGTGATTCTGCTTCCAGATCCAGATAGAAGCGTCACATCATCCGCATGTCACAGAGAGAGCAACAGAAACAGCACCACTCCAAGACGTCTTTGTAGCTGAAGGAAGGAGAAGAGCTCACTAAGGAAAGGGAAGAGAGGTGGCAGAAGCTCAAGTTGGAGAAAACAACATTGGAGGAGAATCCCAATGTTGATGAAGCCTTCAATGGAGAGGAGTAGGGAAGAGGAGCTCCTCCAAGAGAAGAGAGGGCAGCTTCTCTTTCTGGCCACCCTCTACCTCACGGAGAAGCAAGGAGGAAGGGAAGGGCTAGGAAGGAAGGCTCTGATACCATATGAAGAGACGTGGTAGCTAGCTAGGAACGGAATGAAAATATGGAAATCATAATGAAAGGCAAAATGGAAAGGAAGGAAAGTACAAGTGCAAGGCAATAACCAAAATACTCACAATGTATTGATAGGTTGATGTTGAATGATATGTTAGACAATAGACAAGTACAACAATATATAGTGTGCCACTAGACTCTAGAAAGTCACCATGTCTATGGGATATCTCCCAATATGACACATGGCATGTCTAGGACTCACTAGACTATAAAACCACTAGTACACTCATTTTTTACTCACTTTGGCTTCATATTCCAACAGATCCTAGTATAAGTTGTACAATAGAAAAGAGGCTGCAAAAATACAGAATATGGAGAGGCTAGAACACCTCGGGGGGGATGGGGGGGTGTACAGGCTAGGAAAACCCTAAGGGAAGGTGCAGGTCACCATGGCTGCTCTCCAACCTCTCTCTCTCTCTCTCTCTCTCTCTATTTTTTTTTATTTATTTTTTTAGCGAAATCTTTCATTTCTGTGTGGGAAACCCCAGAAAGAGGTAAAAACCCACCAATAAGTACAAAGGAAAAATTTACAAGTAAAGCCTCAGAGCAAAAGTCATGAGGTAGCCAAGTAAAAAGTTACAAAGATCAAATTGGAGGAGGATCAAACACAACATCCTCCAGTTTCAGATTGTTGCTTTGTAAAAATTGATGCAGTGAAGAAACTGCACCGTCAATAAAAACCACTTGTTTTTGGGGAGCCTGAATTTTTGAATCACAGGGTCAAAAACCTATTGCAACATAGGATAAAAAGACTCCAGAGAAACGGAAACATTTGCATCCTAAACAGAAAGAGACTCTGGCACAGTCTTCACAGACATAAGAATTGGATCAATATATGTACTCTCTAAAGAAGGAGCATCGGACGAAAGAGTTGCATCAAATATGTCATGACTCATCATGTCAACTTCAATCGGGGTATCAACCTGAGAGAGAGCATGTGCAGCATCCTGTAAGATCCCCTCTGCAAGGGGCACATCCATATCCTAGGAAGAAGGAGGCTGATGGTGCTCAATCCTGAGCTTCTTTAGCAAGAGAAAGCTTGGCCTGTGATTTATCTACCTTCCTCCAGTAGTGCTTCAGAGTAGTAGAAGAAGGCTTCTCCAATGAAGCCATAGCAAAAATCAGAGGAAAGGGAGAGTAACCTTGACAGCTGAAGAAGGAGCAGGAGGAGTGGTCCTGGATGCAGAAGGAAAATCACGTGCAGAAATGACCAACCTGACGGCACCGATAACATGTTGTAGGAAAAGAGGCAAAATGCAGCCTGATGTGCATCGGATGGGCAAAGCCCAAATCAAGATCCAGAGTAGAGGGCACATGCTGCATCATGTCCCATAAAATACAAAGTCGAACATCTCAAGTAACCTGCAAAAACTCCCGTCTCTAAACATGTATAGGCCTTCCCAGAAGCGCTGCAAGAGTAGGAAGATGCTGAAGAAGAGGCATTGGCAACGCTTTGAGGGTAATTCAGCCTGGACAGTGAGTCAAAAGAGAGGCTGACGGATCAAAAAGCGGATCCTAGGGCATCACATAAGCGAAAAAACCAGCCCCATGAATACCAGCACGAGTAACAAGGCTCTCCACCACATCAAACGAAGAGCAGTGGGCATAATAAAAACCTTTGCCTAGAAAGACAAAGGAGGAGATGCAATCATGACCCAATGCAACTTCAGCCCAATGACAAAGTTGAGCTGTAGATAAAATAAAACCCTGCCCATAAAATAGAGACAGACCCCAAACTGCTGAGCCTATTGAACACCGAAAACCAGAAGGGCAGGATCCAAAGAACAAACCAAAGGGGAAGCCGATGGAGGAACATCTGTGCAAGAAGCAGAACACAACTGGCAAAGAAGGTCTGGCTGGCGTGAAGAAGAAGGACCATCCGCAACATCGAGCTTCGCAAATTTGACAAAATGTGAGGGAACCAAACCACCACGCTTCCTCTGAATAAAGTCACGTGCAGGAGGAGGAGAGGCAGAAGGAGAAACTGATGCAGAGAACATAAAAGATCCATCAGTCAGAGCAGTGGGGAAAAGTGGGGGAGATATAGCAGGAAAAGGATGAGGGGGAGAGGGCTGCTGCAGAGGCTGAAAGGACTGTAAAGCAGGATCAAGGACAGACGAGGGCTTCACAAAGGACGAGCTTGGTACGAAATTTATAGGCTGTACGGAAAGGCTGCGCAAGGAAGAGGAAATCGGGCCAAAATCTGCAGGAAAAGAACCCTGCAAAGACGACCGTGCAGATGTTGCAGTAGACTGGACAGAATTGGTGGCACCGAAAGACAGACTGTGCAGAGAGTACAGACTGCCGTACAGCCCCAGGTTGTACGGACAAGTTAGGGAAAGGTGACTGGATGGTGGAGGTAAGTACAGAAGGTATGGCTGAAGCAGCCTGTACAGCAGAGCAGAAAAGGACAAAGGTACGAACGCGAGGATATCAGGCTGTACGGACAGCAGGAAGGAGGGCAAAAGGTACATTTGAGGATGAAGGCACGGACGGGGGGGGGGGGCGGGAGCAGCAGAAACCTCCATCTCCACCACCACCACACACACACACCTCACACACTTTTTTTTTTGGGGTGAAATCTTTGATTGATTATATTATATGAGCAGAAACCTCAAAATAAGGTGCTACAATTACATCAACTGAAAATTTCAATATGTGCCAAAAAGACCTCATGATCTATGCAGCGGGTCTGCAAGCAATCAAAGAAAGAATAAAGTCCATAGTGCCCAGTAGCGAACCCAAACGAAGAAAAGATGGAACTCCGGTCTGGATGGATGAAACCCAAATAGCCAAAAGAACTTCCCAAATGGAACAGATGGGAATCTCGCTCGTAGGCGCTGTCGAAGCAGATCAAAAAACTCACGAGAGCATGGACAATGCCAAAACCAGTGAGGCACAGTCACTGAAGAAGCAGAACATCTGTGGCAAAGTGCAGGAGCAATGTGTCGATGAGCTAATAGTTGTCCATATGGAAACACTCCCAAAAGAACTCGCCAAAAGAAAACCTATTGCCAAGCGCTACTTTATGGACCCAAAGTTGCTGTAATCTTTTTCTCCACCACTTGGCTGGGCGATGCATTCGCTAAAGCGCTTTCGACCAATGAATGCTTTCAGCTCTCAAAGAATTCCGAAGCAAAGATTGCCGTCCATTCCATTCCAAATGAGAAAGAGCATACTTCCAGTTAAGAAGCAAGCCAGGCAAAGTGCCATCAGTGCAGCCAAAAAAGAAATCCCATTGATCGAGTTGCCAATGACAAAAGCAGAAATATTGATATGAGTGACCATAGTCCTAATCATAAGAGCCCAAGGCTGATCACCTTGCAGAAATTGCAGCAACATTTTCCCCCTGTGGGCAAGAATATGCACATGAATATTCGTGATGTTCAATCCACCATGCATCTTGGGAGAACAAATGTGATGCATCGAAAGCAACCTGAGACTTTTTCTGCCATGTTTAGATCGCTAGAAGATTTTCATAAAGACAAACATGAAAGATGTAAGATCTGCCTTAGTAAACATGATCAATGGCAAGTAAAATTGAATATATGCCACGAGGATGGACTGCACTATTCGAAGACGAACATGCAAAGGCCAGGTTGCCAGTTTCCAATACTCAAGCTTTTTCCAAAACTTAGCCAAAACCCAATCAATTTGTTGTCGGCGAGTGAGTTCCCACCCCAAAGGGTAACCAAGATGACGAAAAAAATGAGTGGGTGGAGTGATATCCCCGGGCCATAATAGACTATGCCAGTCTTTGGAATCCAAAGGGAGCAGCTTAGACTTCTGAAAATTAACATGAAGACCAGCTGCCAAACCATAAATAGAGAGGACCTGCATCAAGGCACCAGGATCATGGGGCGTATTCTTCGGGGTAAAGAAAGAATCATCAGCATAAGCTTGAGCAACCATGCTGCGATTAGCATTCAATTCCAAGCCATGAAGTGATCCTATAGCCACAAGATGATCAATATATTGTAGCATAGGATGAGTAGCAATGGCATACAGTAAAGCACTAGGAGAGCATCCCTAGCGGACCGAACAACGAAGAGTCCACTCATCAGAGATATCCCAAGAAAGAATGCAAGCCGCATTGCTATCTGTATAAAGCCAGTAAATAACCTGCTGCATTTTTGGTCCAAACCCCAAAGCTTGCATAGTTTGCGAGATGAAATCCCATTGAACTGTGTCAAAGGCTTTTGCAATATCTACCTGCAAGAGTAGAACATCCTGATGCGTATATTTGGCATATTCAATCCCCGAGCCATAATAGACTATGCCAGTCTTTGGAATGCAAAGGGAGCAACTTAGACTTCTGAAAATTAACATGAAGACCAGCTACCAAACCATAAACAGAGAGGGCCTGCATCAAGGCACCAGGATCATGGGGCGTATTCTTCGGGGTAAAGAAAGAATCATCAGCATAAGCTTGAGCAACCATGCTGCGATTAGCATTCAATTCCAAGCCATGAAGTGATCCTATAGCCACAAGATGATCAATATATTGTAGCATAGGATGAGTAGCAATGGCATACTAAAAGCACTGAGAGGGCATCCCTAGCGGACCGAACAACAAAGAGTCCACTCATCAAAGATATCCCGAGAAAGAATGCAAGCCGCATTGCTATTTGTGTTAAGTCAGTAAATAACCTGCTGCATTTTTGGTCCAAACCCCAAAGCTCGCATAGTTTGCGAGATGAAATCCCATTGAACTGTGTCAAAGGCTTTTGTAATATCTACCTGCAAGAGTAGAACATCCTGATGCGTGTATTTGGCATATTCAATCCCCGGGCCATAATAGACTATGCCAGTCTTTGGAATGCAAAGGGAGCAACTTAGACTTCTGAAAATTAACATGAAGACCAGCTGCCAAACCATAAACAGAGAGGGCCTGCATCAAGGCACCAAGATCATGGGGCGTATTCTTCGAGGTAAAGAAAGAATCATCAGCATAAGCTTGAGCAACCATGTTGCGATTAGCATTCAATTCCAAGCCATGAAGTGATCCTGTAGCCACAAGATGATCAATATATTGTAGCATAGGATGAGTAGCAATGGCATACAGTAAAGCACTAAGAGGGCATCCCTAGCAGACCGAACATCAGAGATATCCACAGAAAGAATGCAAGCCGCATTGCTATCTCTGTAAAGCCAGTAAATAACCTGCTGCATTTTTTGTCCAAACCCCAAAGCTCGCATAGTTTGCGAGATGAAATCCCATTGAACTATGTCAAAGGCTTTTGCAATATCTACCTACAAGAGTAGAACATCCTGATGCATGTATTTGGCATATTCAATCCCAATATAAGCATTGGCAATGTTATCTGTGATATGGCGACGTGGAACAAAGCCATATTCGAAGGGATGCAACCCATCATGCAAATAACCTTTAATCCGATCACCACCATTTTGGCAATGATCTTGTAAATGACTGGCATGAGCATGATTGGCCTCCAATCACCAAGTGAATCACATAGCTGCTTCTTTGGAATCAGCTTGAGAAGACCCTTTTTCCATGACACATGCATCTGCTGATTTTGCCATGCTGTATTTACCATTTGCAGCAAGGTGAATTTAAGAAGATCCCAGAATGCAAGAAAGAATTCAACAGTGAGACCATCCCATCCTGAAGATTTCCATCTACCACATGCATCAAACAATTCCCTTTCAGTGAAGGGATGTTCAAGTTCCAAAGCTTGAGCATCAGATAGAATTGAATGAATATGCTGCAAAAGAAGCTGATGTGCAGACACGACCCAAGGAGAAAGAGTATCCACATGCCCAAAATGAGTGGAAAAGTGCTGCACACATAAATCAGCAAGCTCTGAACAGATGTTGACCAAGAACCATTAGGCATCCGGATCCGACAGATATTGGTAGAGAGTATCCACATGCCCAAAATGAGTGGAGAAGTGCTGCACACATAAATCAGCAAGCTCTGAATGAGATGTTGACCAAGAACCATTAGGCATCCGGATTCGACAGATATTGGTAGCTTGTCTTTTGTAGTGTAAACTCTTAATAACTTGCTTGGAAGAGCAGCCTTTATCCAAAAAAGCCCATTGTCTGGATCGGGTTTCCCATTTAGCAAGCTTTCTGCGATCATTGGATTGAAGAGAGAACCGAGCCTAACATAAGCACATGCTTTCCTCTGAAGACTAAGGGCGAAGATGAGCAAGCTCAGTCAAACTCTGACAAGTACATTTGGCATGTGCTATAGTCTCCCTTGTGGCTTGCATATAGGATTTGCCATAATCTCGAATAACTGCTTGCATCCGAGCAACAAAAGCCTGCCAGGCATAATCCAAACCAATGTGTATCTGACGAGAGAGAGGCTGAATAGCATCAGAGACCAAGGCTTTAAATGTTGAAAAAGTGAGAGGAAAGCATGAAGCTGAACACAAAACAAGAGAATGCTTGCTTATGGAATGAAGAAGGTTGAGGTCCATATGTACACACCTCTACATGAGCCACCAAGCTCCACAATCATCTCCTCAATCAGCTCCTAGAATCTCTCAATCATCCTATGTGGCATCTACCACCACCTAACAGTGCTTATGGGCACCTAACTGTGCCTCTACCACACACACATAGAACCCAAGGTGTGCCTGGGGCATACACCTTGAGATATCCCATCAAACCCCCCCTCAAGGGAATGCCTCAAGCTATGTCAAGGATACATCTAGTCACATAGTGTCTCAAGCCATCTCATGGTGGTCAAGGATAAATCTATGGCTAGGATCTCATGCTAGCAAGGGTTCCCAAGGGTGTGAAGTCAAACAAAGGGATACATAAGACCTTCCAATGGTTATCTCCCCTGTATGTACATGCACACAATGTTTGCAGGAGGTACTATGGAGCTAAACACATACACATGGCCTATATCATATGGTGACCAGAGGTGTTTACAAAGAGCACAATAGTTTATTCCATTCATTTTGGAGGACTATCCAGGCAGAGTACCTTGACTCAACATAAAAGAGAGATCTGGAGCATATGTGGAGCTGGTTCAAAAAGCATAATCATCATAGCAGGCCTCATCTTGTGGAGGCACATCAACTGAAAGTAAATTGGCAGTTTCTGGTTTTGCTTCCTTTTTGGCCTTACAAAACTTTTCATGGTGATTATTTTTGCCACAATATTTGCAAGGATTGATCTTGAAGCAATCTTTTGAGAGGTGATTAGTCTTCCCACAATGTTTGCAAGGTGAAAACTTGCCCATTTGAGTTTTTATGGCATAGGCTGTGTCATTGCCTCTCCAGAGCTCCTTGTGCCTTTCTTCTTCTTGAAGGGCAGTAATAAGACTTTCAAGAGTAGGATTAGGAAGATTTTTCAATGTGGTGCCAACATGATCATAATCTTCAGGCATACTTTTGAGCCAATACTGCCATTGCATCATCTGTAGTGATTGGAGAGTTGATAGAAGCAAGTTGAGTCATGAGACTCCGCATGTAATTGACATGAGCAACCAAGGGAGTGCCACTAGCCATCTTCAATTCAAAGAAAGCAATCTTAAGTGACAATTTTGAGATGTGAGAACTAGCACCAAAAAGAATATCAAGCTTTTGCCAAGCTTCAGAAAGAGACTCCATATCAGAAATGTGATGAATATAGTCATCTCCTAAGCCAAGAGCAATAATGCCATAGGCTTTCTCCTCTCTAACAGGATCTCATGCCGGGAGTGTAGGAGCTGAGGATTCTCCAGCATTAGAGGCTGTTGAAGAAGAAGTTGAAGCAGGTTTGACAAGCCCCCAGAGGTTTTCCCTCATCAATGCAAACTTAACTTTCATCTGCCATGTGTGAAAGCCTTTACCATTGAACTTATCAATATTCAAGAAGGTAGCCATGAGAGGGTCTAACCCAAAATGGGCAGTGTCTACTCTCTTACAAGGCTAGAAAAAACTGAAAAGCTTCAAAGTACAAGCATTTGGTGTAGCAAAGACTTGTAACCAAATTCCATACTAAAAATCATAATGGAAATGATACTTCAACTTGCATGCTTCATAGAGGTGGCTAAATGAAAGTATTCCAAGTAAATCCAAGTATAGCAACCTAAAGGAAAGTTGTAGCCACAATTGCACTGATGCTATTCAACACTTTAAAACATCAAAATTGCCAAAGTAGCATCTAATGTAGCACCAAACTCACAACACTGTCAAAACTGTCCAAAACAGAGGCTTGATCTTGTAGGGCTTGTATCTCACTCTTCAAGGCAAAGAAAAGAGGGCTTTCTAGGTAGAAATAAAGCTGGTATACCAGAGAAGAGCAACTAAAGAGGAAAGGCGAAATGCTGCATCACGTCGCCATAGCCAGGAGCTTGATTGTCGACTGGTTTTTTCGTGTTTTCTCCCTCCTCGGTGGACCATTTCACTTCAAATTTGGACAGGGGCTAGCTCATGTTGTTGTGCAAGCGTGGCTCAGAGGAATTTCGAAATGGTTGCTCCAGCAAGTCGTATTGCACGAAATGGCGTCAGGAAGAAGGCGGCTGTTGCACGGGTCTGTGGGCACCATTCCCTAATTGCTCTCACGTGGAAGGTCGCCCATACGAAGGGTCTCTCTAGCCAAAAGGACTCTGGGAATGGTTGCTTGTAGGTAGAGAACAAGCTCACACAAAATTTTGGAAGGAAAGAGGAAAATGGCATAAGAAGAAGAAGAAGAAGATGATGATGATGACATGGCATAAATGGGCTCAAGAAGGATCATAGTGCTCTGATACCATGTTGAAGAAGTGAAAGGAAAGCATGAAGCTGAACACAAAACAAGAGAATGCTTGCTTATGGAATGAAGAAGGTTGAGGTCCATATGTAGGCACCTCTACATGAGCCACCAAGCTCCACAATCATCTCCTCAATCAGCTCCTAGAATCTCTCAATCATCCTATGTGGCATCTACCACCACCTAACAGTGCTTATAGGCACCTAACTGTGCCTCTAGCACATACACATAGAACCCAAGGTGTGCCTCGGGCATACACCTTGAGATATCCCATCATTAAAGTCAGCATGCTCCAGATAACTATTATTAATCAGCAAAAGCCTTCGGCAAGGCAATCTGTCCGTGGGAAATTCATGTAAGGAAAGCCTCAACCAAAGAGGAGCATGATCCGAATGTGTGAAAGCATGATCAACCCAAATTTGACTCATAAAGGCATCACAATGTTGTGGATCAACCTGATACCATTTGTCCAAGCGTGCCAGATAAGAAGATTGAGCATTATGCTGAAAGGTATAGCCCAGAAGCATGGGCTGTAATTCCTTCCAGAGATCAACCAGGCGCAACTGAAGCAAAAAATCAAACCATGCCTGTGTTTCAAAAGCCAACATATGAGTGTGGCCTGAGGTGTTGTCACCCGATTGAGGGGCATTATTAAAGTCACCACAAATGAAGGCATGTTGTCGCCATGGATAAGTATGCATGGCAGCCCAGATCAAAGCTCTATCACGAGAAGATTGGGCGGCATAAAACCATGCAAATTCAAAAATTTTCCCTTGAACAAGGCATTGAACAATAATCCATCTACCATGGTGATCATTGAGAGCCACAACAGGTTGAAGGTCGTGCTTTACCAAAAAATCCACACCAGAAAAGGAGTGCTCTCCAGCATAGAAGATATC
The DNA here is from genome assembly GCF_047967505.1 of Dipteris shenzhenensis. Lineage (NCBI taxonomy): Eukaryota > Viridiplantae > Streptophyta > Polypodiopsida > Gleicheniales > Dipteridaceae > Dipteris > Dipteris shenzhenensis. The sequence continues at coordinate 11,902,512 of NC_141605.1, forward strand.
ATAACCAGCAAAATGGCCTATCTGACCAGCATACATATGCTGATTATGCTCTTGCAAAGCAACTATATCAAGCTGCAATTGCCTGATATACATCCAGACCAGTTTCCATTTGTGACCATCACACATTCCCCGTACATTGAGAGTAACACACTTCAGATGATCAAGCATATCTACAATTAAGGGACAGGTATGTACAGCAACTAACGGGTTGTCTACGTCTGCATTTCCACCTCAATGTCCGGGCCTCTGTCCTAGGATGAAGCATCAGCCTGAGGAGAGGACAAAAGTACAGCAACTTCTTCTTCAGGAAACAAGGTCCGATTTGCAGTCACAGCAGCCCAGGTCAAGCCAACACCAGAGTTTTCAGCAGGTATTTTCCCATGAGAGGATGCACCACTCCAAGTCCGAGAAAGCAAAGGTCACCTGGGGGAGATTACTTTGCGAGGAGTTTGCCATCCATCAGTCAAATTCTTTTCCCCCTTCCCCTGAGGTGGAGAGGACAAAGGCACAGAAAAAGAAGCATTACCATTTGAGACAGCCGGGGCACACACACTTCTCTCTCTCTCTCTCTCTCTCTCTCTCTCTCTCTCTCTCTCTCACACACACACACACACATCGAGGGCTTCATCGAGGAGGTCTTCATTGGTCTACCATGCTACACACGGATCCATCTCCCGCACTCTCTAAGGATTTCGATGGGGCAGTTCTATGTTTCCTCACATAGACTACGCATTGAGACTAGATGGGCTAAGGGAATACCTAGACAGGGCCGCTTGCACTCTGTGATCTACAAGAGATGGATTCAAAGGAGCACTTTGCTCGGTGTACTATGAGTCTTAGGTCATCACTACTGCTGTTATAAGGAATGAATTCGTACCCCTCTCTAGTCTCTTGTTTCACTTGGATCAGAGACGTTTGGCGACTTTCATTCATGAGGTCGTATGACATAGAGACCAACTGCCCAAGGCACATAGTTGAGATCAAGGTGCTCAACCAGACCTGCAAACCCAACCCAGAGTGTGAGTTTTTCCAGTCCAATAGCACAGACCAACAAGCCCCAGGGAGACAGCATAGCCGAGGCCAGAAGTGAGAGATACGATAGACCTGTCAGCGTGTCGATACACAGATGAGGCTTCGGGATCATGTTCACCGTGCATAATTAGGAGAATCGTCTGTTAGGAAATGGAGTCAAGTTGAGTGAGTTTTATGTGTGTTTTAGTATGGTGTGTGCTATGGATGCCACGTGTCATATTGGGAGATATCCCATACGCCCTTTGGTATTCTAGTGTCTAGTGTCTAGATTATATGAAGGTGTACTTGTGTTGTGTGTCACATCATAGGAGTCAAATCAAGCGTCCTCTGCCTCCACAGACCACCATCCTGCTAGAAGAGTGAGAGTAAAGTGAGGAGACCCATAAAATCCATCTATCACTGAAGCCTAGCCTCCTCATAGTGCCCTCCAAGAAACCCCAGTCCACCATGTCATAAGCCTTCTCAAAATCGAGAAGGAGAACTGCAATCTCCTGCTGACTCTCCTTCGCCCAGTGAGTGGCCTCCCAAAAAGTGAAGATATTATCCAAGATACTCCTATCTTGGACAAATCCTATCTGAGTAGCTGTGATGATATCTGGCAGCATAGGCTTTAAACGAAGGGCCAAGGTCTTCGCTAGGATCTTGTAGGCTGTCCCTAAAAGTGTGATGGGTCTCCAATTACGTAGGACTGTCTTGTCTCCCCCTTTCAGGATGAGACAAATCATACCTGTGCATAATGCCTCACCCAAAGATCCTGTATCGAGAGCCTCTGAAAAGGCAGAAAGTAGATGAGGCCCAATCGTATCCCAGAGAGCTCTAAAAAGGAGGGGCGACAGACTGTCCTCCCCCGGGCATCTGTCTCTGGGCAGCTCATGTAACGCATCTGTGATCTCCAGGAGTGATAGCGGGCTATCCAAAACATGACTCATCCTGTCTCAAACCATTTGGGGGACATGACTCCAAATCTCCTCTCTGCTGGCTCTGATCATCTCCTCGGTGACTCGATCAGCGGTGTACAGAGTGGAATAGAAATCACAAGTGATCTCAACAAGTCGATGAGGATCCGTCTGAAGAGACCCGGCCTCATCCACAAGTCTACGAAGACTGCCCTAAAGAACTCTTTAGAGCATCTATCCCCCTTCTGGATCCAGAAGGTCTGCTGGGAGTAAAACTTGAACTGGGCCCTCCTTCCCTGAATCTCCTCTAGTCTCTCCTGAGCCTCTGAAAGCTGCCCTCTGATGAAAAGAGAATGAGGAAAGCTCTGAATCAATCTCTGAAGTCTGGATACCTCCGCTCTTCCGTTCCGATCTCTGATTATGAGGTTTTCCTTCTCCTCTTTTGCCCTCAACTGGCAGGCCATGCTAACTCTAGCCAAATCCCCCTCTACCCACATCAACCAGCCCTGATCCTCAGGAGTGTCCTCTGTCAACCAAGCCTCTCTCAACCGTTCCACGAACTCTGTGTCCTAAAAAACAAAGTCCGGAACTCTCACAAAGCCTATACTCTCCAATCGAGAGGTAGGGAGAATATGTAATAGGACTCCTCTCACAGATTGTATCCCACTCAGCCCCTCGATTGTCAAGAGCTTCGTTGGCAGAGAGTCAGGGTCATTGGTTGCCTGGGTAAGGAATGGGCCACAGATCCTTCCAGGTTGACCATTGCAGAGGATATTAGATGGAGACTTTGGATTTTCCAGGGTCGACCTCTTGCGGAGCTTGACTGGGACCCAGGTGAGTGGGCATGGCCAGCTCCGGTGGCAGGCGTTCGTCCTCTTTCTTTCTTCCAATACTCGACGAGGGCAAGTTACACGCTCCAGTAGAGAGACTCTCATCACATTCCATCTGCCTCCCAGCATTGGCATGCACAGGGAATTACTGCAGAGCTCTTGCTGAGCTACTGGACTCACTTTTGGGGCATCAATAGAGCCAGGAAAGTCTCCTACTTCCTTTGGCTCACTATACATAGTGGCATACTTGTGGGTACTTGGCTCCAACAGATGGGTAGACCCTCCTTGTGTAGGCGTTGTCAGCTTGCAGAGGAATCTAGCAAGCATTGTTTATGGAGTTGCACCAGCTCTAGAGTGGTATGGACAAGTATCTTCAGGTTGTTCTCATATGTCACATCTGAGTCCTTTCTGATGACGTGGGACGCTGCTCTTTGGGGGAGAGGATCTGGAGCTTGAATGGAATATATCACTCTTTTATTTAAAGCTTTCTCAATGTAAGTCTTTGATTGATTTAGCTTTTCAATTTCTCTTCCAATTCTTTCCATTTCCATTTCTATTTCCATTAGTTGCATTCTTTGCTTTCCTTTTCCTCTCCTCCTCACCCTACTCCTCTATGCTCCAACACATGGTATCAGAGCCAGCTCTCCTCTCTTCCTTCCTCCTTGCTTCTCCAAGGGAATGAGGTTGAGGGAGGCCAAAGGAAGCTACTCTCCCTCTTTCCTTACGGAGAGTACACTCTAGCCTCTTCATTCCATTCTCCTCCTCGTCGTACATGGCCGCCAATCTGCTTTGCCTCGTTCCACGAGTTGCATTCTTTGCTTTCCTTTTCCCCTTCCTACCCTACCTCCTCTCCCTACTCCTCTATGCTCCAACACATGGTATCAAGGCCAGCTCTCCTCTCTTCCTTCCTCCTTGCTTCTCCAAGGGAATGAGGCTGAGGGAGGCCAAAGGAAGCTACTCTCCCTCTTTCCTTACGGAGAGTACACTCTAGCCTCATCATTCCATCCTCCTCCTCGTCATACGTGGCCGCCAATCTACTTCGCCTTCTTCTCCTTCATCACTTCAGCTGATTCGTGGCTGCTGCTACGTGGGAAGAAGATGCATTTGAGCTTATTCGTGGCTGATGCTGCATGGAGCCGTTTCGTGGCTGCTGCTGTGGAGCTGACTCGTAGCTGCTTGGAGACCTTGTGGTTGCTGCATGAAGACTTTGTGTTGTTGTGTTGGTTGCTGCATAGAGATTTCAAGAGTGCAACGTGGAGACATGGCTATGCTCGTGAAGATGTAAAGTGTCGTTTGGAGGCTGTTTCCAGACTGTTCGTGGCAGGAAGAATCTCGGGCTAATGCAATTCATGGAGCTGGTCGTCATTTTTGCCGCTACTTGCTGAGTTGGGGACAGAAATTCAGTGATTTCCATCAAGCATTAAGGTCTGCAATATTTCACTTCTTTCCTGCTTCACCTTTGCTGAAATGGAGTCTTCTAAGTCTACTATTATCATTGAGAAATTCTCTGGCAAGAACTTTCCCACATGGCAAACCAAGCTGAGGCTTATTCTTATGAAGGAAGGTGCGTGGAATGTTGTTAGTGGAAAAGACAGAAGGCCCTTTTTTTACTTTAAAAAAAGACAAAAAGCCTCTACTAGATGAGAAGAAAATTCTACAATGGGAAAATTTCAATGACAAAGCTCTTGCTATTATTGGTTTGGGTTTGTCTGATGAAGTTATTCATCACTTAGATTTTGATTACATTGCACAAGAATTGTGGGAAAAGCTAGAACGTCTGTTTGGTAACAAAATTAGCAACTCCAAAGTGTTTCTCAGACAAGCATTCTTTAAGCTTCAAATGAAGCATGAAGACTCTCTCAATGCACATTTGAATCATATGGAATCTCTCATCACCCAGCTTGCTGCGTTGAAGGCTTCTATTAAGGAAGAAAATCAGGGTGTTGTCCTCCTTTCCAGCATTGAGGATATTCCTAAATATCGTGACATTATGTCATGACAAGAGAAATCACTAATCTATGATTAGTAGACATTAAAACATTATTATTATGTTCTCAACATAAACAAAGCGGGAGTCGAATAAGTACCACCAACTCTACAACACTTGACTTTTGCTGTAAAATAAATCTTTTTTTTTTTAATTACAGCAAGACATTTTCTCTCTTGTATTACTAAAAGGAAAGAATGGAAGGGGAAGGGACATATAACAATGAACTTATTCCTTTTCCTCCATTACCCCAAATTGAGAGAAAGAACACCTTCACCCCCTCTTGAAGAGGATGGATTAGGTGAGAGTTATACACATCTTGAGTATGATAACCCACAAATAGATTTACAGCAGTCTCTCCTTCAAGAACCTCTTGATAGGGAGTTCTCCTTTCGTAATGAAAGAAGAAACTTCGGGGATGAAGAGTTGAGTACCCCTTCTAAGAGGTCCGAATTCCAACCGCGAGAGAGAATTGAGTTCCCAAAATATGATGGGGCAAGGGAGGCTGACAAAATCCTCAATTGGATTCGTCATTTTGAGCTATACTTTGCCCATCAAGACAAGACCGAGCAAGAGAAGCTTGCTCTTGCCACATTGCATCTGCAGAAGGATGCTCTAATGTGGTGGTCCTTGTCACAAGCAAGAAAAGAGCCTATTCATGAATGGGCTAAGTTCGTGGAGCAACTAAAAGCCACTTTCATGCCACCGAGGCATGAAGAGAACCTAACCTTTCGTTGGGAGAGGTTTAGGCAGTTCGATAATGAGAGTAATGCAGATTTTACAGCCAGATTTTGGAAACTCTCTCTAGAGTTACCCGAAAAGAGTAAGGAAAATAGGAGAAAGAAGTATTTAGCAGCCTTAAGCCCAAAAGTAAGGTTGAAATGTTTAACCCGACCACGCTTAAGGACCTCACTAAGCTGGCTGAAATAGCCGAGAGGAAATTGAATCCGCGTAAACCCTTCAACAAAGGAAATGAGAAAGCTATTGTACAAAATGTTAACAGCCAATCACGTCCTGGATGGATACCATTTCCTTCCATGACTGACGATGAGAAGAAAAAGCTAATTAAGGAGGGAAAATGTTTCGGATGTAAGAAACATAAGCCAGGGCATCCATGGCATAAATGTCCTACTCTATTAGCCAAAATTGTCAAAACCAATTCTGTAAAAGGAAAAGGCAAAGCATCCAAGCAGGAGGGTGAGGCTTCTACCTCCTCATCCCAAGACTCTACGATGAACATAGAACCAAGAGTAAATGCTGGTGTATGGATGTGTGAACAGAATAGAGAGTAGGCATATTCATTGTAGAGTATGGACAGAGAATAAATATTTTTCTCCTCCGTGTAGAGCGTCTAAGATAAATAGGGCTGAAATAGAAGAGTTGGAAAAAGAGATTGAAGGTCTATAGTTTCTATAGACTAAGTAGCTCTCCATCGCAAAATCATCCATAGCCAAGGTCAACCTAGTTCAATGAAAACATTTGGGTGAGAGAATCGTTTTAATACTAATCAATTTGTTGAGAATGTGTTAAGCTTATTGAGCAGGTTACTGTAAAGAGATTTCAGCAGCTAAGTATTCATAAGAGGATTCTGAGCATGAAGAGATACTGAAGAGGCACTGCAGTGGTACTTCTGCATTTTAAATATTCAGCATCAAGAGGAACCAGAACTTGAAGATGAGATTTGAGTTCGGATTCAGAAGAGATCGTGTACTACCAAGAGAAGATTATTTGCAAATTATGAAGAGGAGATGCAAATGCAGAAGTAAAAGAGAAGCGTACGCAAGAGAAAGAGACAAGAGGGATCCAGAAGAGGACTTCTGCCCATTCAAGCAAGAGGGAGTGTCATGACAAGAGAAATCACTAATCTGTGATTAGTAGACATGAAAACATTATTATTATGTTATACACCAATGGTGTAACATGTATTTGTATCTATGATGGACACCGACCGATTTGTTATGGCGGTGGATCATCTGAGTAGATAGGACTAGTCGAGCTAGAGCCACTGCTTTAGATGGCATCGAATTTAGACATGTGATACTTATTCTATTAATAAAAATGTGCACACCCAGAGATTGGGACAATTCTGTAGTAGGATTCCAATGGGAATTGACACAAGGCAACTTAGGATGCTAGAGAGTGTGGCTCCTTCAAGTTGACATGGTGGTACATTATGTTGCGGAATCTATTATTGGAACAAAGGCTCGAGTGCAGTATCAATACTCTATGGGACCAAGTCATGGATTGCATCTTGAGCTAGCTTCTCAGCCTCAAATTAAGCTTGTTCCTTTTGTACCCATTGTTGAAGTGCCTAAAAAAGAGCCTTCTCCACTTCTGCATTTGGGTATGGAGTTTCTTTTATTTGAGGATTGGGAGCTGATGTGGATAAGCTTGGCTACTCATTGCTTGGCAGAGGTAGAGGCACTTGTGTAGTCTTTTTAAGAAGTCGTCTTTGTTGGATTGGAATGTTAGGGTCCTTGGTGGCCTCTTTTTGCTGGCGTGTAATTACATTCACAGGTTGTGATATTATGCTTGCTAGCCCCAAACTTTGATGGTCCACCCCAGTGTCTCGGTCCTAGGGGCAATAGGAAGGGAAGGGTGCATTAAGGTGCATTGAATGGTAGATGCATGGGTCATAGGCTTAGGGTAGGTGTAAATGGGAAGATGGAGCTTGAGTGATCTCAAGGGACATTAATGAAAGGGTATCACCCCTTTTCATTTTGAATCTCACGTTGCATTCTCTCTACCACATTGCATTCATCCGTCTCCCACCTTGCATGTAGGTCGAAATAGAAACAAGTACTCTCACGAGGGCGCTCTTCCCCATTGGAGGGCCAATCGGCATTCAAATTCTGCATGCATTGCACACATTTGCATTCTCGAAAAAGGTGGATTTTCACACATTATTCCAACAATTCGTGCGGCATGGGATATGAAATTTGATGAGATGGTTGCAATGCTCGTTGATCATGATAGAAGACATAAGGATGACCATATCCATGAGGAAGTGGCATTATATTCTAAGGGTAAAAACAAATTCAACCCTCTCAAGTGTATGTATTGTAAGAAGCTTGGCCATACAGAGGATCGTTGTTCTCAGAAGCTTGCCAAGCAACAATCTAAGGACCATGCTAACTTGGTTGCAGTTGCCACTACTGAAGAAGAAGAAGAAGAAGAAGAAGAAGAAGAAGAAGACATTCCGACACCAACTCATGCTCTCATTACTGAAATCCGACATCTCTCTCTTCCTCAAGAGGTAGACGAGGATGATGATTTTGTTTTCTAAATCTATCAACGATCATGGGTACTCTGCCCTGAAAATATGAGTATTTTCCCAAAAATAATTGTAATAATCTCATGAGTGTTTGTCTCTTTGAGTCAATAAAGGTTCTCAGCCTTGGATAGTCCTCCTAAAATGATGTATTGCTTTGTTATGTGTGGCTCCATGGCACTCGTTAGTTCCATTTTTGAGCCAAGAGGGGAATGTATTATGGGAGCCTCTTTGTATTTGTCTTTGATGGGTCCTTTTATCAAGCCTGTGACCGAGTTCCAGGATGGTGGTGTACCCCCTAGACCTATGAGCTAGTTATGTAGCCATGCTAAGACATAAACCTCTGAGTCATGTTGAGTCTCAAGCCATGAGAGTGCTTGGATCAACCTCTGAGCATGCTTAGACTTTAGCCTCTGAGTTACATGGGGTGCACAAATTAGTAGATCCCATCATTACCATGTTATGTTCTTGGTTCCATTCCAATAGTTCCTCGCATTTCCTCCATGGGGGGGCGTTAGGAAATGGAGTCAAGTTGAGTGAGTTTTATGTGTGTTTTAGTCTGGTGTGTCCTATGGATGCCACGTGTCATATTGGGAGATATCCCATATGCACTCTAGTATTCTAGTGTCTAATGTCTAGATTACATGAAGGTGTACTTGTGTTGTGTGTCACATCATTGTCAAGCTTCCTCAATGTAAGTCTTTCATTGATTTAGTTCTTCCATCTCTCTTCCAGTTCTTTTCATTTCCATTTCCATTAGTTTGCTTTCCTTTTTCTCTTCCTACCCTACCTCCTCTCCCTATTCCTCTATGCTCCAACATCCTCCACAAGGAATCCCTGTAGCTGCACCAAGCGCTCACAATAGAGGCCAACACTGATGAGTAAGGAATCCTGAGATCAATAGAGGTAAAGATCCATCAAGTACTCTCTAACCACTCACCAACTAAAGAACAGATACAAGACCCAATACATCGTAAGAAGAAATCCTTCCATAGCTCCTAACCTAGCACGCATTCCCTATGACAACAAGCTTTCAAAGCATCGTAAGAAAAAAGCATTCCATAACTTCTAACCTAGCATGCATCCCCTTTGACAACAAGCTTGCAAAAGCAAAGTTGCACCTTTGACTATCCAATTCTTCTTCTTGTTTTGCTAGGTTTCTTCTTGCTCAATAAGTTACTCTCTCCAAGAAATGAGTACTCTTGTTGAGGACAACTTTAGGTCCTTGACCCTCATGCGCTCAAAGGTCTATGCGACCTTGTAAGTAGTGTCATAGTCTTCTAGCCTAAACAAACATACCATTCGATATCTAAGTGTAGGCCATGGAGAAACTTCATGCTTTTGTCCCCTTACTCAAACATTGGATGGCCTCCTGATTAAACTCGTAGACGAAATCATTGCTGACTCACTTGAACCCTTGGACATAAAGAACTCAATCTCGAAATGGTCCAAGTACTGTGGTTAAAGAAAGTGGGTTCTAATGTCCATCAAGAACCCGTCACTTCACCTGAAAAATGCATTGAAGCAAGAATACACTTCTGGTTTTCCTCGACGGTGACCATGAGAAGTAACTTTCAATGTGGTGAAGCAATGCGATAAGAATCAAAGGTTTGGCAGGTTTGAATATTGAGTTGCCCAATAAAAATACCTTAATTGACTCTCGAATTGCATTTGCCATCGATAAAGTTTTGGTCTTGGGAGTAATACGTGATCTCATTCTTTGTTCGCTTCCAAAGCCTCTAGTTCTGATTCTATCTGCCCAATCACGGTCTCTATCACTGTTTGGGAAATACGCTCCCGCTCTTCTCTAAGATCCCAATCCCAAGGCTATTCAGCAGCATGGGCATCTTGAGCTGTAATTCCGAGATGGTCTGTCTGTGACTACTCTTGTCTCTCCATCATGGCCTCAAATTGCTGAACCTGTATCTTGATTACAATGGGACAATCAAGTTAGCATAGAACTAAGGCCAAGGGTCAAACTTTCAATACTATTCTTGGCAAAATGGACCAAAATTCACCATTGTCATGGGGCAATGGCTCCAAGAACTCGAAGCAGAAGGACACAAACTGGAAGCAATGGCTTCAAGAACTGGAAGCAGGAGGCCTCAGATTGCTGAACTTGTATCTAGATTACAATGGGACAATCGAGTTAGCACAAGACGAAGCAAGGATCAAACTTCTTGGCAAAATGGACCACAATTCAACATTGGCATGGGGCAATGGCTCCAAGAACTGGCTCCTAGAAGGACACCGGCAGGCTTGGCAGTTTTATAGACTCAGCTACCAAGAACAAGCAAAATACAAAGGGATATTGATATCACTTCACCAGCTTGGACAATCCACGTGAAATTGCCCTTACTTCATGAGGTTCATAATATAGACCTAGAAACAACAACCAGCGTCAAGCCATATCAAACAGGAGCTCTTGAGAGTCAGTCGAAAGAAGATCATCCAAAAGCGCTACCATGGTCCACTTCTGTGGAACAGTTGGGGACGAAGACTCATCGCGTTGGTTGATTTTGGAAACACAAAGGACAATACATGGAAGAGTTCCAGGTCCCCCCCCCACCGCACACTACTACAGATCTGAAGTGAAAATTAATAGGGCAAAGTATTGAATCAAATATGAGGGATAGCCAAGATCACTGGATGGGCAAACAGCACAACCTTCAACTGGTGGCCCCTTTAAGATCATTCCAGTTTACAGAAAAGATGCCCTAGGCGTCTCCATGCCAGTCTTACAAATAAAAAACATCAATGTAAGCCACACCTCCACCCTTGAGCTAAAGTCAGAGGTTCACTAAGAGGCATGGTATTTCTTTGTGTAAACCAACAACGTATCAAAAGAACAACTAGCCTCAAACCTAGGAAAGAGGAGCTGTTCAGTAAGTTGATGATTTGTTCCTAACTTGCAGTATACTCCTTTTGCCTCCTCATAAAGGGGCTCACAAGTGTGGGCGTCTAGTTACATTCCATGCCCAGTACACTGACAAAGCATTGATTTCCAACAGTGTGCTCTCTCTGGTCTGCCCCTATTGCCATTCGTAAGCATGGTTTTAAGTTCAGCAAGCAGTTCCGGTGCAAGATTACAGCATCATATATCAAAAGCGGTTTCTCCTAATTCAGAATTCTCTGGCGCCACAGTGACACAATAATATACGAAGTCAGGACCCAGAACAGCTGGACTTTTTAAGTACACATTTTCCTCATAGATCACTGAAATCTTACCACCGTCCACGAGACAAGTTAAAATTGTTCCAAGCATTTCCCATGTGTGTTCCAATGTGTATACCTGAGATGTCAGAATTCTGTCTTGTACCATCAGCCCGTCAGAGTGTGCCAGGCATGTCTACTTGATTAAAGATATTTTTGACTTAGAAATGCTTCCATTTTGTAATGATTTAAAACACAGTCATGTCCCTGACTTCACAGCTGCTCAGGGCTATGCTGAATCTGATGTGGGAAATGCTGTATACCCAATGCAGCCAAATGTGGGATAATTACATCTATTTTGTACCAATCAGAAGCTCCATGTTGATACAGTGACCTTATTCTATTATGCAATTAGATCGATTCAATTTTGTTCTGCTATGTACCTTCCTTGTTGCAGAACATTAATATTACAACAAAAGGTGCATTACATAGTGGCCCTAGCATCCACTGTGTTGTGCATGCCTGCATGTGTCATTGGAAACACTATGGAAAGCATTCCTAGCAGTCCACAAACAATTTCGATACTCTTAGAAGCGCCTAAGTTCAATGCCAATGTAGTAGATGTCCAACAACGATCATGATGCAAAGTCCGTGCATCAAAATCCACTCTCATATGTATGTTTCAGCTACAGTATGCAGGAGAAAATTTGCTCTTTGTATTATTACAACAATAATTTTGTTACACAAACTCATACTTAAATAGTTTGAGGATTTCACGTGTTTCAATGTAATCGATGCTCTAGTCACCCCAAAAAGATATGAAATGTGGACACCGAAGGTCCACATATCCCTTGTCTCTATACACCTGTGCACCTTTCTCATCTTGCTTGCTGCAGGTATGTTGACTAAAGATTTAGAGAAGTAAAGCGCTCAAAAAGGATCTTAACGGTTTTTTTTTAAATACACATATTGAAAAAGCCATAATGCACCGTTGGACTTAAAATATACAGGCTGCTTGCTAGCGAAGATTTTATATTATCAGACTAAGTGCAAAAAAGGAACCAATGCATCATATCTCGTTGGATGCATACTATCCACAAAAGAATAAACATCACAGCTCCTCAATGTGCGCTTCTGAGTTAATTTTTTAAGCCTTCAAGCTTGGCCTGGTCCATTAGCATTTTACAACGCGATTATTGAGCTAAAGATTCGTAGAGTGCTTTGGTTCAATGTTACTGACGAGCCTTTTACTTCATAGTCTTGGACCTTCTCGAGTAGATCTACCTTCAATGTTGCTTGACGTGCACAAGTGTTTGTGCACATTATTGAACATCAACGCCTATTCTATTCCCTGCAAGTCCGGTAATGCTATTATTCCTACTGGCTCAAAGCGGTACACACTCCCTGATGGCTTTTCGTTTTTAGCTGTTGGGCAGCATTTAGAGGTATATGCTCACGAAAACAACTAATAACGCCATCGTTACGCTTCCCAAGATAGTGTTACGATTGCACCGCAAAACGTGATACAAAATTTCTGTAGAGTAGCTTATCAAAGTCGCAAGCTCGCTGAAGCTTCATAACTTAGGTGACGCATTCCTTTTGAAGGAACCGAAGCTGGTTATAATTGGAAAGACCCCCGGCGCCATGAGAGCGTAACGTAGAGGTCCCCTCCAAGGCACAGCAGGAGGCAGACCTAACGAGCAGAACAAAGAGCAGAAGGAAAACCACGACTCCAAACCTGAATGCCCGCCGGAAACAAGACAACGCGCAATATTTGGGGACGAAACGAACGGCGATGTGCTGCACTTGCTGCAAGCACACGACTCGATAAAGTTTGAAGGAGGGCAAGGGAGAACGAAGATGCGGCGACGGAAACACACCATTTTGAAGGCAGGTATGGGGCGATGATCCACGAGGAAGCGAGGTGACGGGGTGGCTGGCGATGGCGATGGCGATGGCGATGTATGATTTCCGTCTGTGCGGGAAAGCCTGCGGGAGTTGTATGTGAGCTTCTCTTCGTTTTTCAAACCACTTCAACGTATCTCCAATTCTACTACACATTGAAGAGGAAGAAGACGGGTGGCCTTCTCCATATTTTGCTCTTGTGCATGGTACAGCCTATGTGGCTTTGCATTTGCTCGAGTGTCCGTTCACACCATCCTCTTCACTTTGCGTGGTCACACATAGCATCAAGTCATTGACTTGCCCGGCGTGAGTGCCCGTGTCACGCTCCCGCCCATTTAGGAGGAAATAGAATTGGAGAATGGCCATTGTTGTTGTCTCCTCATTTATTTTATGTCAATGACTTGTGATTGGTGTAGCGGCTGGAGAATTCATATAGCAGTAGGAGGAGTTGGCCCATTGAATGGGCGGCCTTTCATGGGCAGGACACAAATCTTTTGTGTCACTGTCCGGCCTACAATCCCTCCTGTTAGTATGGCAACCCTTCACACCACCTTTTGGAGGATGGCCACCAGGTGGTGTCCACCTAGCATAAGGGTGGGTTCACACCATGAGGAGCAACAGGGGCGTTGGGGTGATGAGTACCCCCCCTCCCGCCAAGGGCTAGATACCCACAACAACACCAATCAAAGTTGCAGGATACAGTAATAGTGATCAGGCTACCAGCTAGTGTGAGCTTGCAAGAACGGGCGGCAGACTCCTTTGTCGAACTCCCTTGGCTACTGGTTGGTGTGAACCCATCCTAAATTGGACCCGATATTTTATAGGGTATTGTAAAACCTCCCTATGTTGTAGAAGAGTGTAAGCGCCTAAGGAGGTTGGCATTCACCCACCTAAGCTAGTTGTCCATGTTTGAATCCCTCTTGTTAGCGTAGAAATGCCCCTTATGAATAATATTATGTAAGATAGTGCACGAGTTTAGTAAAAATTCTGCCAACTACGAGGGAACTCCCAAGGTTCTTTTCCCTTAGGAGCATTTAACTCAAAACATAACCTAAACCCTAGCTTTTTGTTTTTAAGAACAATAAAAGAAACAATATATTAATATGAAAATGAGACACAACAAAGGCTTCATCACATGACTCAATCTCCCCTGCAATGACAAGGACAACGGCTTTATTATTGAGTTAGTGATGGACCACTTTGTGGAATTTGAGACCCAACAAATACATGAATAGAGCATCGCCCACATGAGCCTGCTATTTGTCACTTTAATACTTCAATAACATGGAAGTCACCATCACCATAGCTTGTAAGATATCGTGACTTAGGCTCCATTTTATTTTCTCAAGGTCGCATCCATTGTTATCGTCACTTTTGATTCCCCACTACCCCCTCACATTTAAAAATATGCACTAGGTGATAGGGCTAGTTGGCTTCTCAGTAGGGATTGAGAAATCACTAAATCATGAAAATTTTCTTGCCCATGAATCATGATCATGCAAACACATTGGTAGCTCTAATTCACAACGAGAATTGTGATGACCTGCAACTGAAATATACTACCAATATCTGGGTCTATACTAGCGATATAAATATACCATTAGTATAGATTTCTATAGCACCCATGTACCAATGATAGTGTAAATTATATCATCGATATATGGACTTACAGGTCGCTTATAACAATGTTATGTTTCTTATATAAGTAGAGCTATATTGAAGGTTTTTCTCCTAGTGAGTTTTTCTATCTGATATGAGGCTTGCATCATGACATGGCTACTCTAAGCAATCTTTGGATTGTATGATGTAGGAAAAGCATTGTTATGGTGATCTCCTCACATATTTTACATGTAATATGTTTGATCACAAAGGCTTCATTTGTGCTCCATTTGTGGTATCACTACTTTGCTTAACCTTTGGATCAAATGGGGTAAGAAAAGCATCATGATTACGGTCTTCCTTGTACGTGGAACTTAAAGGAATATGTTATATCACTACTTCACTCTTGATCTTTAGACCAGAGGAGATGAATACATCTTGCTTGCTTTCTTTTACTGAGGAATTATGAAGGATGCCAAAGCATTCTTGCTCATCCTAGTCTCCATATGATAGTTTGGAAAGGGAATTTGATTGTTCTTATTTGGAATGGGAATTTCTTGTTTTTATTTAGTCATTAGATGGATAATTGTTACATGGGTGAAATGTAGTACATATGCTTATGTGTGATGTGCTATGTGCATAAATCATTGACTTTCCATTGTTTGAACTTTTCATTGCTATCATTTTTGCATCTATGAATTTTAGTGGAAATGTATAAAGCTTCATTTAATCATTTTATGAATCAAAACATTAATGCACTAGATATATGATTCATGAATGATCTATAAGATGCATGAATGAAATCCAAGGTACAACATCCCTAGATGTCCAGCACTTGGATTGTCATGACATCCATTTAATATATGGCACCAAATATCCTCCACATCGAGCACCCATACCTTGTCATTTTTAAATAATAACCCATTGTGAATGGAATATTAGTTTTCTATCCTACCGCAACACCACTAATTTAGGTTTATAGCTGTCCCAAATCTTTGAGTGGCTTAATTTGGGATTAGACCTCCTACTAATTTTTTCAAAATATGATCAGTTTAGCAAAGTCTCTTGAGAGAAAGATCTAAATTTGATGTTTTCCATAAAGTAATAACTTAGAATTATGCTTAGGTCATCTTGACAACCCTCTTCATAGTTCCATTTAGTAGTAAATTTCAAATTTGAACTCTTGCATAAAGTCATAAATATATTTGGACGAATGGTGATCCATCCTTACAATGACTTTGGCTTCATGTAGGCATTTTCTCCTAGCTTTCAACCGTTGTTGGCTTTCTTTGCCAACTGGTGGGACCGTTAGTCCCCCTCTCTTCATGGCCTTTGCATGGACCACAACCAAGAGTTCCTTTTTCATCTAGTCTAGGTATTTGAAAGATTTTAATTTCAAATGCCACGGGGCAATCATCTATGATGACATCTATGGTGTGTGGGTGTTGATCAATATCTTCTGCAATAGATGAGATTTCCCATACCTTCCCTTTCTTCTTGGCCCTCCATGCAGAAAGCCCCTATTGTAGCTCATGCCTAACCTTAGGGCTTAATGCTATCAGTTGCAAGAGAGTGATGTTCAAAGACTGGTTGACGATGTCTTGAACTACTGAGTAATCTTATTGCCTTGATCCAATGGGGAAATTTGAGGGTGACCACTTGCTTCTTTGGGTTCTCAAACCTTTACTCTTTTCAACAGGAGGACCGGGCATCTTCACATTTGGAGGTTTCGAGAAAGACACCTTCTTCCTTGGTCGACTAAGTCCTCGACTAGAGGATGGATCTGCCACTTCACGACTTCTTTTCCCAAGATCCAAGATCTCCACATCCGAGTCTCTTCTGTCAGATTCACCAAGAAGGCTTACACGTGGGCCATTTGGGCATTTTGTTTGGTAATGTCCTTTCTAATTCCTAGCATCTCAAGCCGAAGATCATTAAGGGCCTTAGCCATATCTTTTACACCTGGTTCTTCAGATGGTGTTGTAGGGGGAGTAGAAGGAGGGGGGACTATTGGCGAGGTTGGGGAAACCCTTCAGGCCGAGGGGGTGAGGATAGATCCTGGGTGGAGGATGTGCATACATTCTAAGAGGACCTTGTGACAGATACATTCTTGGTGGAGGGGGAGGAAATGCCCAAGGGGGATGTGGTAAGAATCGAGAGGGTTGGGGTGGAACTATGACCTTCTTAGCTATAGGGTCAAACTGAATCTTGTCAAACTTCTGAGTAATTTCTTGCACCCGCTCCATGGTGTCTAGGTTTTTCCACTTAAGTTTAAGGCGAAACTCATCTTCAACTCCAGAAATTAGGTAGCTCAGCACATGTTGAGCCATTCCATCTTGGAATATGGCATTGGCTTGCAATGTGGCAATCAAGCAATCTAGAAGCATGGCGGCTCAATCCACATATCAACGCATCGACTCACCTTCTAATTGCTTTAGACCTACCACCTGTAGTAGGTCCACATTCTCCTACTCTTCTTCCTTACCAAAGTACTCGATCATGGCTATCACTAGATAAGGCTAGCTTTATCGGGTGTCTTCGGGTAGCTTCTTGTATTAGACTTGTGCTAATCCTTCTAAGAATGTGGGAAGGACCAACAACCAGTGATCTTCGGTCAAGAAATTTAGTGAGACACACCTGCGCTTGAATGCAACTAGATATCCTCTTTGATTTTCATCCATCCGACCACAAAATACCAGGATGTCTACCATAGGAAAGGGTGACCAAGAGAATACCACGAAATGGGAGAACTATCACCCTATCTAATATGGATGATGGAGAGCAGAATTTTGAAATAAAAGTTAGAAGATGAGACTTCTAAAAAACATATATAAGCTAGAAATTGAGATTTTGGAGAGGTGCGGAACATAGTGCAAGAAGGATCACTGGCAAAGAAAAGGTCATAAATAACCTTTCATGACCAAACCTTTACTGGGAGGATTAGGGGCACGGCATCGCATCAAGTTGTTCATCAGGGCGAAAAGGAAAGCCATTACCAAAGCAAGAAGATGCAAAGCCTGCATGCCACCTTTAGCTTCCTCCAATTCTTGCAATCTCTAAGAGATTTCTTCTAGTGGCGTGTGGTCTGGCATTGCAACTTTTTCTTTTGGGCAAGTTGACGGAGCACTTTCTGGATGATAGCCTTAAGTTGAAGAACTCGCATGAGGTAGTTGGTACATCTGGTTTCACTATGGCCATATGCCCCACAATAATTACAAATTATGACCCTCATGCAGGCGGTTCACCTCCATTGGGTAGGTCCAAGTTCTTGCTTCATAGATTACCTTGAATCGTGTGGGCCAGAAACTCTTTTGGAAATGGAATCACCTTGGAACTCATAGACAGCTCAAGCAAGTGTATTGGCTATGCTATTCTTGGTCCTAGGGAGATGGCATAGTTGGATCTCTTAGAATCCTTGTCAGAGTTGTATAGATGCTGATGATGTGGGACCAAGGACTCGCTTCGCACCTTCTAATCACCACTAACTTGTCGGCACACTAGTTGAGAATCCCCCCACACTTCAAGGTGGGTGATTTGATGTTCCTTTGCCTTATGCAAACCGAAGATGAGAGCTGAATGCTTGGCTTGATTGCATGTGTCGACGGCCACCGAGCTACTATATCGGAATTGTGCCCCATCTGGGGAAACTAAAGATACTCCACATCTAGCAGCTTAAGTCCAGGGTTTGTAGGCACAATCAAAGTACATCACCCATGCAGACATCATATAAGGACCAAAATGCAGACATCCTAGGTCTCTCGATAGTTAAGAATAGGAAGTATGAGTGGATGGGGAGAAGCCAATACTTAGCGAGGCGTGCAGGACCAAACAAACTTACAATCCTTTGTTGATGATTTATTTTATGCACAAATAGGATTACAACATGAAGCTCAGCATGCAATACAAAGGGTTGATTCGGTACAAAAGGGCTCCAGGGCCAGAACATTTTACTTGTATAGGTGCATATTATTACATAAAAACTCAAAAAATCCTAGCTTTTTAGCATGATCATAATTATAGCGTTTTGGTGGCCCTAATACGTTAACCTTTTGCTTACTTCCTTACTTTCAATGGTGCAACACTGGAAGAACAACTGGATTTTGGCATCTTTGTGGATTGGCCTCGAAAACATCAACTAGAGGACCTGTGCTCCCTATCTGTCTCCATCACCTAGGAGAAAGCGACCCAAATGCACCAAATAATAATAAGACATTACTAGTTTGTGAACATGGATTAAGCAACAAAACCTTAGGATGAATCCCCAATCCTTAGGCAGTTCCCACCCATCGACAAACCTCACTTCACGCACCACCTCAGAAGATGACAAGACTTTGATGGTCATGCAGCTTGGGGAGATAAAGTCAAAGTTCTACCAATGAATGTGTAGGACTTCAATTTCCTACATATCCCATGAAAGGAGCTCCCATCCATCATCAAAATCAATGATCTGGCAGACTACGTGATGTTGCAAGTCAATTGGAAGCTCTAAGAACACCTCTCGCCAAGTGCTCATGGTTGCCAGCCTTACTTTGGAGGAAGTCCTCAGAATTGACAAACTCGGCCATACAAGCTATTATGGAAATCCGATTTACCTTGGGCCAAGTTTGAGTGGCTGAAATTGTTGGCCTGAGAAAATCAAGTACTTTTTGTCTTTGAAGCACCTTAAACAGGAACTAGGAGCATAAGTTTGGGCCAACTAGCACTTAGTACCCGACAAGGATTTGAATTAGACTACCTCCGAGACCCAACTATTTTTTGGTTCTGACTACTTAGAATTAAAGATCTAAGAAAATTGACTATTTTTTCCTTTTTACAACATCCTCAAATTCCTCCTCAGTAAAAAAACATGGCTCTTGACATTTCATTTAAAATAACACTATAATATAGACATCCCATCTTGTTACATGTAATTGTGCTTGGCTTAGTGGTATGACATAATTTTGCTAAAATACAGGTAGCAGGTTCAATTGCTCACAATGCCGTGCATACTATTTTTAAAGAACTCCACAGTGCTACATGGCATAGGCGTGTGACACATCACATGGCAACAACATGGAGTGACACATGGTTAGCAATGATGTGGTAGGACATGATGACATGGTTGTGGATGGTGACATGGCAAAAAGTGATGATGTGGTAATGTGATGATGTGGTAAAAGGTGATGACATGGTAGAAAGCGATGACATGGCAAAAGGTGATGACATGGTAGGGATGATGATGTGGCAAAAGGTGATGACGTGCTAGAAAGTGATGATGTGGTAGCGTGATGATGTGGCAAGATGATGACATGGAAAAATGTGATGACATGGTAGAAAGTGATGATGTGGTAGCATGATGATATGATGGCAAGGTGATGACATGGCAAAAAGTGATGATGTGGTGAAAGGAGGTGATGACATGGTAGGGATGATGATGTGGCAAAAAGTGATGAAGTGGCAAGGTGATGACATGGCAAAAGGTGATGATGTGATAGTGTGATGATGTGGTAGAAGTTGATGATATTGCAGAGTGATGACGTGGTAGAAAGTGATGATGTGGTAGAAAGTGTGGATGACATGGTAGAGAGAAGCAGTGGTGCGGGGAAGAGAGAGAAGGAGCTATGTGGGGAGGAGAGAGGAGTGGCACGGGGAAGAGAGAGAAGGAGTTATGCAAGGAGGAGAGAGAAGGAGTGGCACCCGAGGCACAGGGTGGAGAGAGAAAGCGAGGGGGGAATTGGTGTAGGAGAGAGGTGGAGAGAGAGAGTGGGAGGAGAGAAGAGGTAGAGAGGGGTTAGAGGGGGGGAAGGAAGAGACAGAAAAGAGTGGAAGGAGTGAGAGTGAAGAGAGGGGGTGAGGAGAGAGAAAAGAGGAGGGGGGACTTGGGGGAAGGAGAGAGAGGGATGATGTTTATAGGAGAAAGAAGTGGGATCTTAGAGGAGGAGAAAGAGAGAGAGAGCAAGGGGGGGAAAAAAGGAATAAAACAAAAAAATTTCTTTTCAAACGAAGAATAAACCCAAGGGAAGCTAGTTCTAAAAATGTACAAAAGAGAATGACAGTCTAGAATAAATCGTCAGTGGCAAGGGGAACATGTCGATGGTGGAGACCTCGAATCCCAGCAACCACACTAGACTATTGTGGGATTTGACAATCTCCAACATGGCATGATCACGGGGCATCCGTGAAGAAAACCTTCATGATGAGAGCATAGGAGAGAGGAGACGACTCATCGGGGAGGTGGAAATATACAAGTCAGATAGAGGGAAAAGGGGTGGGGGAAGTGAAAGCAAAAGGGACATGTAGGAAAATGAGAAGGAAGAGGGAGAGTGAGGGGAGAACATATACACCATGAGGCTATGGGGAGTAAGAGGTGGGGAAGGGAGAGGGATGGTCAGGAGGACAATGCCGGATTTCGAGCTAGAATGACTCAACATGTGCTAGGCTACCTTGTAGCAGGAGCAAATGATGAATTCTGCCTCAAGCTTAAATGGGAGAATCTAGAAACTATGGTGCTAGCACATGAGATTGCTCAAAAGTTTGATAAAGTTCAGTCTGACCCTGCTTCAAAGAAGACGATTGTCCCTCCGCAACCCCCTCAATTCCTACAACAACAACTTGGGGGTTCTAACTCAGGGGCATACCCCCACCCCTCATCAGGGATGTATCCACTACCTCCACCTCAAATGTATGGTCCTCCCTTAGATGCTTACCCTCAACAAGGTGTATATTCTCACCCTCCGCCTCGAAGATTTCCCCAGCCTCGCCCACGAGCCCCCCTCCTTTCTACTCCCTCGGCCCCTCCAGCTAAAGAGGCCCCTCCTATAACAGAACCTAGAGTCAATGACCTATAGCCAAGGCCCTAAATGATCTTCAGCTTGAGATGGTGGGCATCAAAAATCAAGCCAACCACCCTCCAAGAGACCGTGCTAATGTTGTATGCTACGAGTGCCACCAGAAGGGTCATTATGGCACTAAATGTCCCAATATTCCA
Source organism: Dipteris shenzhenensis (assembly GCF_047967505.1). NCBI lineage: Eukaryota > Viridiplantae > Streptophyta > Polypodiopsida > Gleicheniales > Dipteridaceae > Dipteris > Dipteris shenzhenensis. The sequence continues at coordinate 11,924,152 of NC_141605.1, forward strand.
AGGGTGAATCTTCTAAGTGAATCAGGCAAGTGAATCAGGCACTGAGGATTCTGACGTAGAGATCCTAGACCTTGGGAAAAGAAGTTGTAACATCTTGGACCCCTCTCCAAACCATGGATCGGGCTGCCTCAGGAAGAAGGTGTCCTTCTCAGAGCCCTCAGATGCTGAGATGGCAGACCCACGAACAGAGAAGACTAAAAGATCTCGTAGGAGTAAGTGGTCACCCTTAGATTTTCCCATCGGCTCAGGGCAAGAAGACTATTTGATCATTCAGGACCTTGCTCATCGTTCTTTGAGCATCACGCTCCCTCAACTAATAGCATTAAGCCCTAAGGTGAGACGTGAGCTGCAGCAAGGGCTCTCAACAAGGAGGAACAAGAAAAAGGGAAAGGTAAGAGAGGTATCTTCTATCTCTGAAGAAATTGATCGGCACCCACATACAGTCGATGTCATCATAGATAATTGCTGTGTCAAAAATGTGTGTGTTGACGGAGGAGCTGCATGTAATATCATGGTGCCTCGAATCATGAAGAAATTGAATTTGAAATGTACAAGGCGTTCCTCCACTTGAATCAAGGTAGCAGATGGTCGACGTCTCGCCACCCTGGGAGTCATTGAGGATTTGCCCATCACTGTCAATGGGTTGACCACCACCGTCAATTTCTATGTAGTGGACATTGAAGATACAGGCATGAGTTACCCAGCCATACTCGGGAGACCATGGTTGAGAAAGAGTGATGCAGTAAGCTATTGGAAGATAGGACACATGTCTTTTGGTACTTCTAAGGAGAAGATCTCGGTGCAACGTGGTGCCATGGAACCAGAAGAAGAAGAGGAGCAAGACAGTGTTACTCTCTCATCCTCGGTGTCTGAATCAATGGAAGAATCAGATGGTGGGAGGAGTTCTCAGAGGAGGAAGTTTACATGATGGGGGTGTCTCCGGACCCTGCCACCTGCAGAAAAGGAAACAGCTAGTCCTCAACAGCTTGAATCTATGCTTTCCCCAGACCTCACTCCAAGTGAGAAAGATGAGTTCCTAGAAATGTTCAAAGATTTCCCTGACCTCTTTGCAACTAGCTACCACCACCTTCGCCATGTGACTAGCATGTGACTAGCATAGAGCACAAGATAGAGCTGAAGCCCAATGCGAAGCCTGTGGCTCAGAAGTATCAGAGATTAGGGCCCCTACAGACTGATGCTTTGCACTCGA